>NC_091800.1:61038106-61341136 GCF_041296235.1 Equus asinus
TGAAAATAGAGAATGGTTAGCACAGATGTCAGCTCAGCAACAATCTTCCTCAAGCAAAAGGAGGAGGTTAGCTCAGGGCCACTCTCCCCACCCCACCAAAAATAAAGAAAGAAAATCATTTCACCTTTGCCTCATGTTTAAATTTACATTTAATTAAATATAGCTTATTACTTTTCTATAAAGCACCTGTGCCTATACAGATCAGGCAGGACACCAGAAGCCACTCTGTGTAATCAGGTAAAAAGTGTTTAGTATAATATTGGGTTGTATAAGACTGTCAAAGGAGCAGGGGGGTGGTAGTGAGGTGAGCTTCCGCTGACAGTCAGAGGACTTGACACTGAAAATCTCCAGTTGAAGCAGTGAAAAATGTGGGTTTCTCCAGTTAACTTGAAAGTTTCTGGAGTTCTTAAAATTCTGTACAGAAAGCCTTTCCAACTTCTTCTTAGATTACAGTGGTTAAGTGAGTGGCTCTTAAGAGCCCAGGGGACAGCCTGTAAATCTCTCCTTTGCATGAGCTTCAGGTTGCAACTGTTTGTCAAGAATAATGGCTTCTGCTTCACTTCTTCAAGCCAAATCCCACGTGAGCACCTATTATTGGCAAATTCTAACTGGGAACCACATACAGGGAGGATGATTCTGGGAAATATAGTCTTTAGCCTTAGAAGAAAGTGATGCTGATTGCCTAATTGACAACAGGTAAGAATGTACACCACTTTAAATATTGTTTCATTCATTCATTCATTCAACAAATATCTAGACTATTTAGTAGTCCTTGGCATTCACATTGAATCAGATTCATATCATTTCTGATATATGGAGCTTTAAGGAAGATAGTAATTGGGCTAGAAGTCATAAACATGGTGGGTGCTGTGAAGGAGAAATCTAGAGTGCTGGAAAAGAAGTTTGCAGACGTAAATACCCTAGGAGTAGTGCAGTAGAGATGGAGGAGTAAAGTCATGGTGGTCTTCTCTGAGCGTGGGTTTTTAAACTGACAACTGAAAGATAAGTTGAAATGCTATTTATTATTTGCCGTATAATTTACATCTGTAATGAACTGAATGCTTGCATCCTCTCAAAATTCCTGTGTTAAAATCCTAACCCCCAAGATAATGGTTTTAGGAGATGCGGCCTTTGGGACGTACTTAGGTCATGAGGGTGGAGCCCTCATGAGTGACATTAGTGTCTTTATAAAAAAGACCCCAGACAGCTCTCTCACTCTTTCTGCCATGTGAGGACACAGTGAGAAGATGTTGTCTGTGAACAGTGGGAAGTGGGCTCTCAGCAGACACTGGATCTGCCCAGTGCCTTGATCTTGGACTTCCCAGACTCCAGAACTGTGAGAACAAACATACACTGTTTAAGCCACCCTGTCTATGGTAATTTGTTATAGTAGCTGAACTAAGACAGTATCTTTTATTTCCTTTTATTCTTACAAAAATCCTAAGAGGTAATTGTGAGTATCTTCATTTGATAGGGAAACTTGCCTAAATTCACATGGCTAGTAAAGGAATTGAGCAGAATTGGAGGTTTTCCTGATTCAATGGTACATGCTTTCCACTATTCTGTACTGACTCCCATATCTTCCAGAGTTACCTTAATAAACGCAGGCATTGTATACACAATATAAAGACAAACAATTAAAATTTATTGTTATAAGTATTCCAGGTATAACATTATCAAACTTACAAAAATAATAAAATTTAAGCTTTATGTATTAAGTTATTTTAAATGTAAATGCAGAAAGGAAACATAGAATATTATAGAATGTACTTTAACTTCCTAGCTTTACATATTAAAAAAGAAAGGAAGGAAGGAAGGAAAGACAGAAGGCAGGCAAGAAAGCAGGCAGGAAGGGAAGGAAGATGAGAGGGAAATTGTCTGCTTTCTCAATTCATTAATTCAGCAAAGATAATTCAGAACCACAATAAGCCTGCCCCTATGCTAGGAGCTGGTGATGAAAAGCTAAAGGATTTATGATACCTGCCCTCAGGCCCTGAAAGGAAATTCGGACATGTAGTCATTGACGACAGGTGTTATATGAATGGATATACTAATGCCCTGTGAACAAATATTTATTGTCTTAAGTGTCCTCCCATCTCCCTTTTTCTTCCAGCAGATTCTTTCCCTGAACCACTTACTCTGTGTTTTAATGTCTTCTACTGGCCTAGCAATACTGTTTACTTCCATGCTACAACCAACCCATTCAAAATCCTTATCATCCTAAACCCACTCAAATCTCCATTCCCATTTAAGTGCTCTTGTTTAATTATCAGAAGAGGAACATCTGATAAAATCTACAAGGAATACGTTATAAACAACTTAGAGCATGTCTTAAATTACTAGATTTTCCATCTTTGTTTATATATTAAAGGAGTCACTTGTTATAACAAAATTATAGAGAAATTTCAGGGGATTTATTTGAGGAGTAGATATTTCTACACACAGGTAATTATAATACAGAAGCCAACTTCGCATCCTACTTTCATTTCCATCACAAAATTATTGACCCAAATCAGCCAGACTAATGAGTCCCATAGCTGAAAATTTAGTTCTTTAACACACTGAGTGTCTAAAATGTTCATTTCTGGATGTACTTAGCACTGGAAACACTATAAATAAAAATATATTAAGTAAAACACAAATTCCTATGTATACTAATAATAGTGTAAATGCTCTTTAAAAGCATTATACTAAATATAAAATAAATAGCTAAATAATTAATCTATCATATTGAAACTAGCCAAACAAGGAATAAGTATTTAAATCACTCAGGGTCCAACCAAAAACAAAAAAAAAAACAGACCAGAAATCAACCCAGATAATTCAAGAGGGAATTCAATAGGAGAATCTAATTATAACAGTTATGAAAAGATGAAAGAGCAAAAACGGTGAGACATAGAAATTAGTATTAGTCTAGGATCCTGGACACTCACTCTAGGATACTGCACACTCTCAGAGCTCAAGGTTCAAAGAGAGATGTGGGTCTTACCAGAACTCAGGAAGTTTAGCTGCCCGGTGGATTCTACAGCAATGCAGGGTCTTCTCAGGGGACACATAGTCACTGCCAGAGATGCCACCTAAAGTGGATGGGGAGAGAGTGCCATGGCTTCTCCTCACACTCTGTCTCCAAATCTCTGGCGAAAGTCTCCCAGAGGTGGAATTGAACTGAAAGCTACATCACCAGGGAACCAGAAAATACAGTTTATAAGAGTCAGCCCTTGAAACAGAACAGAGCAGGGGGAAAATGAGGTTGTCAAAGCAAATAAGTGATTGGCAGGTCATCATTTATAAAATGGTGACTGCTTCCTTCTCATTTCCTGAAATTTTTGAGGACCTTGATTTACGTAGTTTTGCTAATACTATTATAAATAGAATTAACACATGCTCTGAAATGAACTGTTTTTTTTAAATGAAAAATCTGTCCGTTTGATGAATCTATTAACTAGTTCATGACTACATACTCAAATTATTACAAATAGCAGCCCATTTTGTGTACCTGCTTAAAACCCAACTGAACTTAGAATGAAATAGTAAGTGTATACCCTTTTCTACTTTGCCCTCCATGGCTTCTGCCTGCTCATGAAATCATCTGCTGTTACTCTTCCATCAGTTGCTGGATTGCTCTTGCCCTGGCTGTCTTTCTTTTTCTAAAACTCATCACATTTCTCACCATACCATGTTTAAACTTGCTTTCTATTCTGACTGGAATATTTTCTCTCCATATGTTGTGGCTGGCTTAGCATTCAGCTCTCAGCTGAACCTTTGCATCCTCAGAATAGGATACCTGTCTGTTTCACTTGAGGAAATAAATCTGTCACTCTTTCAACCCAGCAAGTCGTTTTCTACATAGCGTGAATCAATTCCTGATATTTTCTTGTTTAGTTATTTTTTTGTTGTCCCTACTACAGTTGAAAAGTCCCTCAAAATAGAGACTGCTTCTGTCTTGGCTTCCAAGGAATCTATCCTCAGTACTTAGGAAATGCTTGGCACATGAAGACGCTCCATAAATATTTATTAAATGAATAAAATAAGTGAATAAATTAATAGCCTGTTGAAGTTCCTATGTTCTTTCTCACATCTGGTCCAGCTCTGCCTGCTCCCTTAAATGCCTGCCACATCCCTCAAGGGAAGACAGTTTTACATTGATTGCTTTGCTACTACGCCACTATCTGGACCACATTTAACTGGCTGGCTTGAGACTTCTTCCATAAATTCAGTTCTAGACTTCACTCTCTCCTTGGGCATCTGGAATGCATAAAGTCAACAGATTCTCCACATCTTTCTCACCCAGATTTTCAGGATCTTTCCTATAGACTAGTAACTTAGGGTCAGAATGAAGAGTAGGAAACCTCATCCACGTGTCATGAACTCAGGCAGATTTTCAAATCAAACTTTCTCCAAAACTGAAACAAGTATTTAGGAGCTTGCTAAACCTTTACTTCATCTCTCTCTCACTTTTCATCTAGATGTGTATAACTTCTGAGGCAAGGAGTCTTCATGTGAGGAGGATGAGTGATAGGATGAAAAAACTCCATCTTTTTCCCCTAAAACTGATTGTATCATCTAGTATGTTTTTTTACATTTCACTTTATTTGACTGTAGTGACATTACAGATTTAAAGACAGATCCAAGTTGGTAAAAGGTTTGCTCTCCAGGAAAAAATAAAATAATGAGAAGATAGACATGAAATCATGGTAATAATAAGGAGAATAAAGCTATGATGAATGAACCGTGGGTCTTTTCTCTACACTTGTTCACTATATGCTTAGTTCACATACTAAAGGAAAGTCTGTCGTTTTTTTTCTTTTAACTTTTGTGATATGTATGTATCTTTAAGTTCTACTTATTGGAAAATGCAGCTCCTGTGTATTGAGTAGTACTAGCTTGTTGTTTTCTTACCCTTTTCCATTCCGCAGTCTCCAGTGCCACGTGTGGGTCCCATCTCACTTCCCTTCTCATGTCTCTGAAACTTTCACTCCACTATCTTCATAATAGTCTTGGCTCATTTCCACTCTTCTTTCAGCTCTGGCTTCCATCTGGTTTTTCTCCTGGCTCTAAGCCCTGTTCCCACCATCTCAGCCCTTTCAAGTATAACTCGTACAATAATCTTCAGTGCACTTCATCTCTAACTCCAAATTTACAATCTCTTCTGGCAAATATCGGCACAATTCTCTGCCCAATCTCAACTTTCTCATATATAGCACCATTTCAGTCTCAGAAATTAATCTCTAATTCTTTCAACTCCACAGAGAATAAGCCTTTCCAAATTATCTTTATTACTGAAACTATTATTAATATCACTTTGACTTCCAAATGCATAGAGTTTTGGGTCACACACTCCATAACCTTAAAGACTAAATCCTATATTTTTTTCCCTGTCTTTCCCATCATCTTTCTTCTCTTTAAAAGCTCCATTATTTTCCTGGCCTGGAGACATTCAATCACTTCCAACACTAAATTTTAAAACTTTTCAGGCATATGTTGTCCTACCACAATTATTACCCAAAATTGAATTCTTCCCAACATGTATCTAGTCCAAATAGTAGCTTGTTCCTTTCTCTTTTCAAGTACCCAAGTCCTAATAACAGATTTCCCCTTCTCACAAATTCCATTTTTCTTCCCAAAGGCATTCTCTGGAACCCAGTCCCTTCTTCCCTGTTATTCCCATTATTCTTTTTTTTTTCACTTGCACCGTCCAACAAAAGCACCCACTCACACCCTTTCTTTGGTTTCACAGAGAAGCTGTGGTTTTCCTTCTCCTGCTCATTCATTCCTATGCTCTTAGTCATATCCCATGATCTGGAGGGTTCGGTTCCACTCACACAGCTTACTCCAAGTATGCCACATGCTTAATGGTTACCAAAGTTGCAAAAACGTTTTACATGAGCACCCAAAGAAAAGGAAGTCCTTGTATTTGGGAGCTCATGGCATGCAGTGTTCTCTAAAGGGTGGGGCCTCATCAGGCATCCATCTTGCTTGGATCTAAGAACAAGCAGCAAAGCTCCTCATTCCAGAACAAACAGAAGACTCTGCCTGAGGACATTCTGTGGATGCAGAGACATGTCTGGTCCTAATTGGGGAAGGCTGGAGGTGTTGGGGAATTATCACATAGGAACACTGATGGAATGAACTTGATAGACAGATACCTCAGATCATTCACCTCTCACATGGGACAGTACTAAGCTGACTTCTAAATGCATTTCTAGAAGTCCCCAGGGAGACAGGGCATCAATTAATCGAGCAGTAACTTTCCCAGTGTAGCGTATGGTATTGTCCCCTTCCCATTCTCATTTCTCCAATCCTTTCCTTCTATTTCCTATCTCCAAAATAAAGTGTCTACATTCAAATTCTTATCTCAGAGTCTGCTTCTGAATTCAAAGTAAGAGTGAGACTGCTATTTAGTCCCCATACACTCATTATGCTGTAGCATACTGCTAGAACTCCATTCAAGCCATTATCGAAAATTTGGCTTAAAATCTAAAAAAAACCAGTGGAGTTAGAGACCCATAATTATACTGGTAAATAAATAAGCAAACAAACAGATAAGTATTACTATTTCTTCCTCATGGTTTAAAAACTCCACTACATGTATATATCTTCTTTGGAAAAACATCTGTTCATATCCTCTGCACATTTTTGATCAGGTTGTTCATTCTTTTTGTTGTGGAGTTGTATGAGCTCTTTGTATATTTTGGATATTAATCCCTTATCAAATATATGACTTGCAAATATTTTCTCCCAGTTGATGGGTTGTCTTTTTGTTTCGTTGATAGTTTCCTTTGCCATGCAAAAGCTTTTTAGTTTGATGCAGTCCCATTTGTTTATGTTTTCTTTTGTTCCCTAAGTAGACATGATACTCAACAAGATACTTCTAAGACCAACATCAAGAGCATACTGCCTACATTTTCTTCTAGGAGGTTTTTGGTTCCGGGTCTTCTATTCAAGTCTTTAATCCATTTTGAGTTAATTTTGTGTATGGAGTAGGATTATGGTTTACTTTCATGCTTTTGCATGTAGCTGTCCAGTTTTCCTACACTGTTTATTGAAGGGACTTTTCTTTCTCCATGCTGTGTTCTTGGTTCCTTTGTCAAAAATTAGCTGTCCACAGATATGTGGGTTAATTTCTGAGCTCTCAGTTCTGTTCCATTGATCTGTGTGTCTGTCTTTCTGCCAGTTCTGTACTGTTTTGATTATAGATTTGTAGTATATTTTGAAATCAAGGAGTGTGATACTTCCAGCTGTGTTCATTTTTCTCAGGATCACTTTGGCTATTCAGGGTCTTTTGTTGTTCCTTATAAATTTGGAGAGGATATGGAGAAAAAGGAACCCCCATACACTGCTGGTGAGAATGCAAATTGGTACAGGCCCTAAAGAAAGAAGTATGGAAATTTCTCAAAAGATGAAAAATAGAAATACCATATGATTCATCTACTCCACTTCTGGGATTTATCCAAAGAACATGACAACACTAATTCCAAAAGATATATGCACCCCTATGTTCATTGCAGCTTTATTCACAATAGCCAAGACTTGCAAGCAACCTAAGTGCTCATTAACAGATGAATGGATAAAGAAGATGTGGTGTATATACACAACGGAATACTAAGCTGCAAAAATGATGAAATCATGCCATTTGCAGAAACATGGATGGACCTTGAGGGTATTATGCTAAGTGAAATAAGTCAGACTGAGAGAGACAATTACCATATGACCACTCATATGAGGAAGATAAATAAACACAAAGATATGGAGAACAGATTGGTTGTTACTGGAGGGGAAGGGGTTGCGGGGAGGGCAAAAAATGTAAAGGGACACATATGTATGGTGATGGATGGAAACTAGACTTTTGGTGGTGAACATGGTGCAATCTATACAAAAGTCGAAATATAATGATGTACATCTGAAATTTATATAATGTCATAAACCAATGTGACCTCAATAAAATTTTTACAAATAACAGAAAAAACAAATTAGCACAAGAAAAAAAACCTCCATTACATCTAGTATATTTATTATTCTAAATTGCTTGTCTATTGTTATTTATATTTATAGCAATATTTATATTCTGTAATCTTTTTATGTAGTTATTTATGGCCATGTTTGCCATATTTCAATGAGGATTTTGGTGCAAGTATGTACCTTGTTAGTATAGATTTCCTCAATAGACACTTTGAGTACCTGATACGTACCATCAGGTCATCATTCTAAAGGTTTTATGCATATTTACACCTTTAATCCTCAAAGCAACCCTATGAGATAGATATTATCATTATTCTAGTTTTGCACATGAGTAAACTGGGGCAAAGAGGTAATGAAACGTATGTTCAAGGGATGACAGCAAATGGCGTTGGCGAGAATCAATGTCCTCCTTACCTGCCCTTGCACAGCAGTCTCTCCTCAGTACCTATATGCTTAACCATGATGTTGTACACTTATATATTCTTCATTCAAATAAAGTCTAAGATATTTAACAGAAAAAGTCATCCAAGTAAAGAGATTATTTTAACATATTGAACTAACACCACCAACAACAAAAATGCTTACTTGTCATGTATTCTTTCACTTATATGGATTGCACCAAAATGCCTGGCAATTAGTTTTAATTGGTTTCCTTAAAAAATCCGGAACTTGCAAACATTTTCTGACTTCTTTCTTATTACTGATATTTTATGAAGTTACAGAGAAATATACATTGCACATTGCACAGCATGTGTCCGATAAAAATTATTCCATATTCAACGCCTCTGAAACTACCCTCCCCTAGACTTCTATCATGTCCTCACATGGATTCCACTTGTTTCAGCCCATTTCTTCGTGTAGTACCCATTTTACTGGGTCTCCTTGCCAAAATACCATTGAGGCCTCCCATTCTTCCCATAGAACTTACAAAGTAATAAGTTTATGAAAACAGGGGCCAGCCCCGTGGCAGAATACTTAAGTTCATGCGCACCACTGCGGTGGCCCAGGGTTTTGCTGGTTCAGATCCTGGGCCCAGACATGGCACTGCTCATCAGGCCATGCTGAGGCAGCGTCCCCGGTGCCACAACTAGAAGGACCCACAACTAAAACATACAACTATGTACTGGGGGGATTTGGGGAGAAAAGAGCAGAAAGAAAAAAAATGTTTATGAAAACAATGATTTTTCCAAAGAAGTTCAGTTAAAAAATAAATAAATGATAAACAAAAACAAAGCACAATAGTAACAATAACAAAACCCTCCAAATTTAGAAAGGGAATACATTTATATTTCATATATATATATGATATATATAGAGAGAATATATATAGTTCCTATTATGTGCCACGCAATGTTCTGTATATTATATAGATGTTATCTTACTCAATTCTCATAAAGTCCCTTTAAATTAGGCAACATTGCTTCCAGAAAAGGAAATTGAAAAATCTGCCATAGCCTCTGCCCCTTTCCACTCTACTACATAGAAACAGACTAACTTATTGACCACCTCGGTGTAATGTGCGTAATAATTCTGAGCTAGCCAACTAATTCACACAATTGCCTACGGTCAAGCAGTTTTACAAAAGCAAGTAGTGTACCTAGTGATTCTCACTTTTATTCTAGTGCTTTCCCACTACGTCATAATGTCTTATCCTTTCTTTGTTCTTTGTAAAAAGAAAATGAAAGTTCGATATACATTAGCCGATTACATGATTATTTATAAAGTTGAGAAATTAATATTCAATAGAAATTCCAAGGAAATGACAGTAGATATAGCAAGTAAACCAATTCATTGATATATATTAGCTATAGGAAATTAATTCTGCTTAGGTAATAAAACATTTTTATATGAACGCATATGGGAAATAATTAATGCTCACGGGCATTCATCCATGGTAATATAAAAGATTTCTAAAAGATCCTTATGCCTTTACTATTTCTTTAGTCATAACTCTATAATATTATGGAGTGAATATACTTGGAAAATAGCATGTCAGTTCATGCATAGTCCATCCTGAGTAGAATTAGAATTCAGTATAACTTAGCTAAATTAAAGTAGTCAGGAAGAAACATTATTATCTCCAAAAATGAGAAAAATGCAGTGAAGGGAGTAGAGTTATGGGAGAAAAAATTTAAGCTTTACAATTATGTGATAAATATAGACAGATTAGCACTAAAGACCAAAACTGTCAGGATGAAAGAGAAAAGTAGCATGAGCAGGCAATCTAATGCTATTGCTTCAAAAAAGAAAAGCAAATGTTACAGTTAATTCTTAACTATTTTCTTGTGGCCTACATTTTGCGCTGAATCATGTTCCACCAAATATTGAAGCAAGATGGCCTTTCTTTCTCAAGTTGTTCATTGTATGACTGTTTAGATGAAGATATGACTGTTGGCAGACAGATGGCTTAGAAACAGTTTATACACACAGTATACAGACAGATGGTACTTTATTTAGAGAATTCAAGATCTGGTGTGAATGCATGAAAAAGTACAAGGATTTTGCTTTAGATCATAGAATGCTTCGATATGTATCAAAATGTAAAGTATGGGTCTGGTTAAATATATATATATGTATATGAGAAGATTAAAAAGCCAGAATTTTAGAATATTTTAATTATTACTGATAATTATATCCCCATAATAGTAATGCTAAGTATGTTACCAGAAAACTCATAATTTTTCTTTTATCTAAAAATCTGTGGATGATTATAACAAACACAGTAAGTACTTTATATCACATTTATTTCTTAGAAATTGTTTAAAAATAGAGGTAACTTTTCTTTCCACACATTGGTTATTGTTTCAAGATAGTTTTATTATAATGCAAAAGTAAATTTTAACTAACTTCAATAAGCAGCCTGAATAAAACATAAATTAAAGGATTCGCATATGAAACATTTTGCCATCTGCCTTCAGTTAGCAGGTCCAGCTGAGCACAGTATTCAAATTGAGGTGTTGCAACATGGTCCATCCAGGAGATACTTTCACCAGATGAATCCCTTGGTGTTGTAGCAAAAAGGAGAGGCAGAGTGTTTACAGAGAAGATTGTGCGGAGCCTTAATTCAGAAGGAAAAGTGAGAACAAGCAGCAAGTTTAAAGCCAAAAGTCCCAGAACAAGGATTGAATTTGTTTTGGTGAAGCGGAAAAGACTGGATGGCAAGAGAGTCCCCGAGGTTTTTTTGATGTCTGCTGCCTCTTCATTGAAAAGTAATAAATCAGGTCAATCATGCAAGAGGACAGAATTCCCTCAGGGATGGGCACTTCATTATTTATGCAACATGGTTCAAAATTGTTGGAATAGCCTCATATACAGCTGCAGATTAGTAACCTGTTCTTTCTATGAATCACAAAATTGGGCACCCATTTAGACTGTGCCTCCTAGTGGTCTATATCTGGTAA
Organism: Equus asinus; assembly: GCF_041296235.1. Classification (NCBI taxonomy): domain Eukaryota; kingdom Metazoa; phylum Chordata; class Mammalia; order Perissodactyla; family Equidae; genus Equus; species Equus asinus. The sequence continues at coordinate 61,049,467 of NC_091800.1, forward strand.
CATCTACTGACTACCTGTTCAACACCTGTGACCGCAGACAAATAAACGTGTGTTTTTTTCTATAAATAGTTTTTATTTTTTTCCTAAACTTCAGGAACTTTAGGAAAGAAGTTCAAGAATTTTCAAAACTTTCCTGAACTTCAAATAAAATTGATGTTTTGGAAGATGAACCTTGACTTTGTATCTTGACTATGTATAGCCACTGGCACAATGCCATAGAGTTCAGATGTGTTCGTACCTCTCTTTGAGAAGTATGGCCAGATGTGCATAACAGCCTGCCCAAGGGAGGAATGAATGCTGGATGCTTAAGCAGGCTAGTGTCCTACTGAACTATTATGACAAACAAAGGGTTCTTGATATTTCAAAACTCCTTTATCATGTAGCAAAATATGTAAAATATGGGATACCATTCATCCCTACTTACTTTTTGATTATATTTATGTTATTCCTAACATGTATACCATTGTGTTCATCCTCAATAACATTTCAGTGTTTCAGGCTTGCATCATCTCATGCCTCCACTTCCGTATATTTTCAATCTACTCCTTATTTTTCCCTTCGATGTACTTGATACATATATCTGAAAATACAGATTCCTTGGTTCCATTCCTTGAATGATTTCCCTTTCCTACATCAGTATTAATCCCACTCTGTTCTGCACGACTGTGGTATTCCAAAGAGGTACTTAGTGCTACTCACATTCAACACCCACACAACTCACACACATACCTACATACATACACTCCTACACATGACACAGGCACCCCGTATGTATACTCACGACTTACACACTCACAGATGCACATACTCACATATGCCCACTCTCACAATTACACATGTGCTCACATTCACTGATTAGCACCCACACTCGTGCACATACCCACTTGCACACGTGCACCTACGAGTACCTGCAGTATACGAACACACACATACACACAAACACACGCACACACACATGTGTACACAGTACACACTGCCAAACAATAATGGTTTGTAAGGTCTGAGTAGTCTTTGGAACATTTTTTTCTATCATGCATAGTGGGGATCTGTGTAATATTTTCTCTGAAAGCATGTTAATAATTGTAAAACTTTAAATTGATAGGACAGATTACAATTCCTTGTCGTAATAATACAAGTATTACCAATTTATCTTTTCTATCTCTTTTCATCTCTCCTCTTTTGTCACTCCAATCCCAAGGATAAACTACAGGACTGTCTATTATTCAGTTTGGCAACAGATGAGTGATTTACTGATTATTTTTCCTCCGTTGGCTTTTTACACACCTTTTTTTCGGAATTAATACTTATTTTTTAAACTCCATTCAAATTCCACTTCTGTGAAGCATTTACTAACCTCCCTAGATCAACTCATTGGTTTACCCCTTGTGTTGAATAGAATTTGTTAATTCTTCCCTTACAACTATTTTGATGTTGCATTTCAGTCAATTTTGTATATTTGTTTCCTTTGCTAGATTTTTAAACGTCTTGAGAATAAGAATGATGAGCATTTTTCTTGTAGCTGCAGCTGTTTAGAAGAATAATTTTTAAAAGGCATGTAATAAATCAGAAGATACTGTATTGAGTAAGGAGACATTGCATCTGTTCTATCATTTTGTTAGATAAACTTCAACCTAAACATGTCTCTTTATATCAATTACATAAATAGAAACTTTCCTCAGGTAGGAGTCATGCTTACATTGAGATTTAGCTACTAAGTGATAGAACAAAGAGTGTCTCTATAACTGAAAAAAAGAGCCAACATTAAGGTGCAAAACAGAATATCTCGAAAATGTGAATATTCGTAGTTCAGGAGATAGTTTTACAAAGAAAGTTGATTTTTTATCACTCAACAGAAAAAGGGCACCTTTACAATCTATATATTTCACGGTATTTTTCAATTTTTGCCTTGATGTTTATTAAAAAAGAATGGTATTAGTGACATGAACATTAAAATGATATAAAACAGAGAAACAATAATGATAGAGAGGAAATAGAAAAAAAGGGGAATTCTATGATGTTCTTAAAATCTTTTCCTCAGCACATTTCTATAACAGGGGCAATAACAGCTTAACTCTCCTATGCTCTAGGGATCAACAACAAATTGTCAGATACTTTATTCATATTTAATAGCTCTATAACATTTTTCTGATTTTCCTTCAAATAAAATAAGTTTCAAGGATTTGAATAGTTTATAGCAAGCTAATTTATTAAAAAAACTTTGAATTAGATTACTGTCTCTATAATTCCAATGAAAACTGTGTAGCCTTATAAACGTGTTCGTTTTGTGTGAATGCCTTTCACAGCCCTTAATTTACCCTTAATTATCTGGCACAAATTATTTGTAGTCAATATTCTATGATTTTTCTGCCCTGAAAAAATATGTCTATAAAATAGAATTGCTGATGTTAGAAAGAGCTTTCATATCTTAATCTTTTTTATGTCATTTTGTGAATAGTAATTAAAATCCTGTCAATGCAAACACAGGCTTCTAAAGTACTTTTGTGATTTTTGAAACTCTTATGAGGCTTGGATTTTTCTAGTGGAAAAGATTCAGTTAGTTGACTTACATTCTAACTGAGGTGAAGCTGGAGTAATAAGTGGTGACTTATTGCATGCTTCTTCAGCTCCTTGTGCATCAGTTATTTTTATGTAAATTGCTTCAGGGATAGCTGACCCATACTTAACTCCACAGCTTAATGATACAGGAAAAAGTCATGTTGAATTACACAATTCACATCTTGATAGACTGGCATCCCTTTCTTTTCCTTCTTGGATTCATGGTAAAAATAAAGGAGAATATGTCAAAGCATATGATTTTCTGCATCAAATTGAATCAATGAAATTATCACTCAATACAAAGTTGATTTTAAGCATTTTTCTGCTCACATTCATCAATTACTATCCATCTTTAAGATGACAATTGTTTTCCTTAAAAATAAATAATTCTGGAAACTAATCTTAAATCTCAGTTTTCTCACTTACAAAATGTGGCTATACATGAGTACCCCACAGTATAGTGAGGATGAAATAATTATGGTCTATCAAGAGTATTTCAGGGCTGGCCCAGTGGTGCAGTGGTTAAGTTCCCACGTTCCACTTCTCGGGGGCCTGGGGTTCGCCGATTTAGATCCCAGGTGTGGACATGGCACAGCTTGGCAAAAGCCATGCTGTGGTAGTCATCCCAAATATAAAGTACAGAAAGATGGGCATGGATGTTAGCTCAGGGCCAGTCTTCCTCAGCAAAAAGAGGAAGATTGGCAGTAGTTAGCTCAGAGCTAATCTTCCTCAAAAAAAAAAAAAATTAAAAAAAAGAGCATTTCAGAAGTTCTGGCATTTGGAAAACCCTTAATTGTGGTACAAATCATATTTATATAAAAATTGAATAGAGACACATTATAATCTTTAGAAAAAGCAAACTGCAGTTAAGTCAAGTAATGTGTAATATTTAAAAATGGTATATTCTTCTTGAAGATTTCCTATTTCTTTTTAGGAAAACATAGTTAAAGTTTAAGGATTATGATCCAGAAATTGCACAAATTTGTCCATTATACCTCATTGACAGAGCTCAGTCACTTGTCAACATCTATCTACAAGGATGGCTGGGAAATTCAGTGTTGAGTTGGGAGACCATTTGCCCAGCTATAAGTAATGCTTGACTACCAAGGGAGAACATTTAGACTGGATATTCGTGGACAAGCAGCAGTCTCTTCCCAAACCTCTTTACATTTATGATGATACGTATATAATTTCATTTTTCATCCTGCTTTATATTTAATCTTGTTATGATATCTTCTTTTTTCTTCTCCTTACATGTGCTGACTTGATAAGATTCTTCTTTATTTCACCCCCATTCCCTCTCCACATAATTTGGCTGTATTTGGTTCTCCCTATCAAGTCACTCATCTACATTCCTCCTTGTCACACCTAATGTGAAAGTGTAGGCTGTCCCAGTGCAGCCCCATGTCTCTGGGAAGCTATCTTCTCTTTTCCCCTTCTTTAGATATGTAAAGATCATTGTTGTTAGTGCCTTTGAGCTGATTCCAACTCCCAGTGATCCGTCCTGTGCATGGCACAGCAGAACCCTGCCTAGTCTTTTTTGCCCCATCCTCTCACCTTCCGGCGCCATATCAGACAATGCTCTGCTGCTATTCACAGGGATTTCATAGCAAATGTTTTCAGAAGTGGGTGGCCAAGTCTTTCTTCTTAGTCTGTATAGTCTGGAAACTCTGGTGAAACCTGTCCACCATGGGTGACTCTGTTGGTATTTGAAATACCGGTGACATAGCTTTCAGCATCACAACAATCCGCAGCCACCACAGTATGACAACTGACAGATAAGTGGTCTGGTTCCTGACTGAGAAACAAACCCTAGGCCACAGTGGTGAGAGTGCTGGATCTTAACCACAGGACCACCACGGTGAACAATGTGATGGTTTAATATAGGTATACATTGTGAAATGATTACCACAATCAAGTTAATTAACACACCTATCACCTCATATAGTTACCATTTTTTGTCTGTGGTGAGAACACTTAAGATGTACTCTTTAGCAGTTTCAAGTAAACAACATGGTATTATTAACTATAGTCACCATGCTGTGCATTAGATCCTCAGGATTTATCCATCTTATAACTGAAAGTTTGTACTCTTTGACCAACATCTCCCCATCCTCCCCCCACCAGCCGCAGCCCCTGCCAACAACTGTTCTACTCTCTGCTTCTCTAAGTGTGACTTTTTAAGATTCCACATATAACTGGGATCATACAGTATTTGTCTTTCTCTGTCTGACTTATTTTACTTAACGTGATGCCCTCAAGGTCCATCCATGTTGTCACAGTGGCAGAATTTCCTTCTTTTTTATGGCTGAATAATATATGTATATTTACACCACATCTTCTTTATCTATGCATCCCTTGATGGGCTCTTAGATTGTTTCCATGTCTTGGCTATTGTGAATAGTGTTGCAAAGAACATGAGAGTACAGGTATCTCTTTGAGATACTGATTTCATTTCCTTTGAATACATACTCAGAAGAGGGATTGCTGGATCATATGGTAGTTTTCTTTTCAGTTGTTGAATTTTTAAGTTCTAGAAGCTTTATACAAAACTTTTTCTTTTAGATTCCACTTCTACTGACATTCTATTGCATGTCTTCTACTTTCTTTAACACATTAATCAGAAATATTTTAAAGCCCATCTGTAATAAATCCAGTATCAATAACATCACAGGTCTGTTTCTATTTTTAAAAAAATTGATTCCTTTATGTCTCATTATTTTTAATTGAAGTTTTGATTGCTTAAAAAAACAACGTGTAGTTCAGAATGTTATTATCTTTCACCAGAGATGATTCATTCTTTTGTTTCTCATATACAGATTGAGTAAGGACAGATCATCTTTATCTAGCGAGGAGCTGAGTGATTTTGAGATTAGGTTTTAGTCTTTGTAAGGTTACGTGTAGTTTTAATTCACCCTCATACCTAGGGTAGAGCAATTCAGTTGATCCAGCTAAAATCCTACATGTTTTCTAGAACTTCTCATTCTGTACAGGCCTTGACTTGCAATTATTTTTTCTTCTCACTGGTGGTTATCAAAATTCTACTTCTCTTCTCGACCTCTTAGCACTTTCTACAAAACTTGCAACCTCTAAGCCAGCATTGAACACAGATCAACATGTATCTCAAGGCAAAAAGCAAGGCAGAATATTGGGCTCACCTCTCATACTTCCATTTTCTTCAGTCATAGTACGTGAAGTCTTAATGCCTTTCAGACCATGTACTCCAAGGTTAATTCTCCCTTGAATCGTGAGACTCTTGCAAGCTGTGCTTACCTAGGGCTTTGCACACAGCTCTCTATTCATGTTAACTTCTTGCAGGGTGTTGCTTACTAATTGACAAACGCCTGGAGGAAAAAGGCAGAATAGCAGATTAGGTTCGCTTCAAAGTGTTCCTTCTATCTCCAGAGATTTGGTCCCTCAAATCCTGGCTGCATTTGTAGTCAAACAGCTTTTCTTGTTGTTTTTAGACAAGAGTAAGTGTTTTGTTACTAAATCATATTATCCAGAAGAGGAAGTCCTTCAGCCTACGTTATTATTCTTCCTCAAACCTTTATACATACTGTTCCTACTATCTGGAATACCCTAAGTTATTCATCTAGCTAATATTTTCTCATCTATCAAACTCAATTGTTAAAGTGTCATCATCTGGAATTTTCCTTGACTTCAATTTTGAATAAATGACCTATCCATATGCTATCACAAAACCTTGCGTAGATAATTTTTGATATAAATGACCAAAATTACTCATTGCATTTACTTTGAGGGCAAGAAAATATATAAGTATAAAAAATATATATACACAAATATATAGATATAGAATTATATTTTCTTGTGTGCAGGGAGACATATATAATTATGTATTATATATAATTTATCTCTATATAGTTATTGTATATGTGTATATATATTTATATATGATATTACACTCAAGGAAATGATGAATAATTACAGTCATATACAGTGTAATATATATTATGTAACACATAAATATATATTATGTATATATGTGTATATATACACACATATATCTTTATTTCAATTATACTATCACATTGCCTAAAACAACGTGTGCTTTAAAACAATGTCTTTGAATGAGTGATTTGGGATGCAATGGAATTTATGGAAACAGAGAAATCAACATAGATATTATTCATAATTTTTAAACAATTAGTGTAACTGTTGGACAAAAGTAAACTGAATTCTGCAGAAGCCTCATTTACCATCAGGGGACATTTTAGGACTGATAGATTAGGATATTTATAGGCTTAGACACAATCTGTTGTTCATTAAACGTCGCACCTGAACAGACAGTCAAGATCACCTGTAGAAAATGAGACCAATCATTCTAAAATTTTCAAGACGCCTAAGGAGAAGATACAGCAGGAGCTAGTCAGCTTGTAGAAAATCATTCTAATGCGCTTCTGAAGTGTTGTTTTCGCCTCTTTTGTGTCTTGAATATGTTCCACCTATGACTTGTATTTAAATATGATTCATCTAACAAGTTTTAATGTTCTTTATGTTTTATATTTGCTTGTTCTAGCTCCTGGGGATATAAGAGTAGGCAAACAGTAATAGACAAAATAAATGTATAAAGATGATAGCATCATCCAAGATGATATGATTTGGGAAAAATGAAGCAAGGAAAGGCAATAGGGAGACGGAAAATGGTATTTTAAAATACTGTGTGTTGAGGGGAAGCTTCATTGAAAAAGTAGCATTTGAACCAAGACTTGAAGAAGGCAAGGAAGTGAGTGATGCGGATGCAGGAAGGAGGAGCTTTCCAGGCAGAGGAACCTAGGGATGTACCTTCACTGAGTGGCTCTGTCCTCCTCTAGAAACTCTGATCCCTTTCTATTTGGATAAAAGATGGAGAAAAATAACACACAAAAGGCACCTCTGCTTCTTAACCTTTTAGGAACCACAATGGCACATCATTTCTCTTCACATTTCATTAGTGATAACTAGCAAATGGTCCCTTATATTGTTGGAGACGCCAGGAAACATCCTCCAGCCATGTGCCTCAGAGGAAGGTGCAGTGGGGTTAGGGGTTTTGTGTAGTTCACAATGGTCTCCTCCATATCAAGAGAGGCATTGTTGTTGTTTTAATTTCATGACACTTATTTTTAAAATATTTTTAAATTTTAGAAGAGTTTTTGATTTAGGAAAAAATTGCCAAGATAGCAGAGAAATTCTCATACACCTCACATCCAGTTTCCCCATTTGTTAATATCTTACATCACTTTGGTACATTTGTTACCATTAATGAGCAAATATTAATATGTTCTTATTAACTAAAGTCCATACCTTATTCAGATTTCTTTAATTTGTACCTGTCTTTTTTTTTCTGTTGCAGAATACCATAATACGTTTTGTTGTCATGTCTCCTTAAGCTCCTCTTGACTGAGTTTCTCAAATTTTCCTTGTTTTTGATGATCATGGTAGTTTTCAAGAGTCTTCTATTAGATATTTTGTAGGATGTCTGTCAACGGGGATTTGGCTGCTGTTTTTCTCATGATTAGACTGGGTTTCTGAGTTTTGAGAGAAAGACCAGAGATAAAATGCCATTCTCATCCCTTCACATCAACGGTACTTACTAGCCACAGGGCTTATGATTGTTTATGTGAACATTGATTACCCAACTAATTAACCTTCCTCACCCAGCTCATTTTTTTTAACACAATATATGCTAGCATATTTGTAAACTATTTAGGAAAATAGAGAAGAAAATGGAAAATGGCAGATGCAAGAGAGTTAGGGAAGCTATTGATCTCGTCCACATATTGAAATTCCGGCATTTACAAGAAGCAAGGGCAAGCCTTTCTTATTAACTAGAGAAAAACCAGGGTTTGGGGACCGAAGCCTTCTCTTTTCTCAGGGAAACGGAAAGCAAAGTCATTATCTGAGTGTGTTGATAGGATCTCATATGCTGATGGTTTGTGGACAAGAGTGAAAGCATACGCAATTTTATCATCGGTCTTTATTTATGAGGGGCATATTAATATGTGTGCCTTGTATTTTTGTCACACATAGCTGCAACTGTTTGTGTATGCAAAACCAAAAGCTAAGGGGAGCCACAAATATATTTATTCCAAGGATTATTTTTTAACTCTGTATTGACACTGATGTTCACAAAGAGTGTTTGTATGTGCATGTGGGTATTACACATATTCAAATGTGGGTATTACACATATTCAAATGTGGGTATTATACATATTCAAATGTGGGTATTATGCATATTCAACTTGATCTAATGGTGGTCATTCAGAAGATTTTCACCTGTTCTTCTGACTGAAAATGAGTCTTTGACTCATACCTTTAGGGTTCACAACTACAGGAGAAAAGACAAAAATGTAATAAAGAAAAGAAACCATTTCCCACATTACCTACATCTAAGCACCACGGAGAAAATATCTTTTTTGTTGTTGTCGTGTGCATATAACTCATATCATCTTAACTGTCATTTATGCAAATATATATTTGCACAGTCATATCAAAGAATTATTGTGTGGCAAACCTTTTAACTGAGACGTATCAAATGATATGGAAGTTTAATCTAGTCCCAATTCATAGCTTTACTTTAAACGTACTTTCACATTTGAAAAGAACACTTTTATTTGATATCAAAATGAAAACATATGGTTATTACGACTTCTGGAAAACCCTTGCCTTTTCAGACGGAACATCTGTTTACAAATGAGGGTTCTGTTGCTATACTCATGGTAGTTTTCCTCTTTACATGAGAGAAACTGTGAGTAATGGGAGTTGTTTGACACTGGAGGTGAATCAAACAATGACCATAGATTGCACTTGAATTTATACAATCAAAATACATTTGAAGGACATGACAGCTTTGCTGTAGGCCACTTGACTACTTGCACGTTAATTGAGCTTTTATATCTTGGATCACTGACAGGCAAGTGAATCTTCTCAAAGGTTATATATAGTTTGTTCTCGTTATCAATGTAATTCCTTTATTCTAAGGAAGGAAAAGCTTTCTTGCAAGGCCTAACTCACATAACTGTATTTGCAACATAATTGTATCATTTCGGATTATTTATGTAGATAAATAATTTTCATTGCTAATAGATTTGCTCACTCAAAAGGATTAGAATGTTTACTTAAGTTTAGTTTGCACTTTTATTTTAAAATTCTAGTAGTTTTCAAAAAGTAAATGGTTAAAGTCACACTTACAACATAATGCTTCAGCATTAAAGAAAAGAAACAGAACGTTCAATATATAAGAGGAGACAGCAGTATAAACTAGTACCTCCTTCTAAGTGAGAAAAATTTTCCTGCAATTATATAGATCTACAGTACACAGAGAGTATTTTGTTTAACATTTTTAAAAACACTTAAAAATATGTATCCCTCATATATTTATCTCGTTCAACGAGACAATTAAAATTGCTCTTGTGCATTTCAAATGCAAATTTTATTACATGCTACTTGAAGCCAACCCATGCATACAGTTGTATTTTTAATACAATCTTGGCTTTCACAGATTCTGAAAACTTTGAAAAAGCGATGTATTTGAGTACATTCTTAGAAATGTTCTTAGAATTCCTAAGGAAAAAAAAAATGTTTTGATAGAGATTATTTAGTCCGTATTTTCTTTCTTTCCCTGTGTAACACATAAACTAGTGCCCTGGTAGTATAGACTGTGCTACATCAGACACGTCATCCTAACCATATAGGGCGTATTCCCAATGATCTGAGCGCAAAGCATCATATTTAAAGAGACAAGCTGCTTATATTTGCATTCCACAATGGAAAAGTGAGAGAGTGTGAGCCACCCCAAAGATCACATGCCATACATCACGGTTGGTTCAGCTCTATCTGTTGGCTTCACCAAATTATAGCCCTTCAACCTCGGTAAAAATAAAGACATGAAGGTCTTCCTTCTCCTTTTTCACATAAATTCTATGGTGATTTGTAGTAGCACTTCTTTGAATCCTCCAGAATGACCCTCTTTCTACCTTCAAACCCAAATTCCTTTCCATTTTGCTTAGGGCCGTGAGTTGAAAAGAGAATTTTATGTCTTCTTTAAAGGTATTAGAGTAAGCCACGCCTACTCCACTGTACGTGAAAGAACGTGTCTTTTTATCCTCTGCCACAGGGTAGATCGTTGGAATAAAGATGGGAGATATTTTCCCACATGACTTATCCTGACATGGCAGGGATCAGTTTCTCCCTGTCGTGGGAGTATCCCCCAACTTGAAGCTGCCTTTTGTGAACTGCTACACCTTGTGGTTTATTTTACTGTTTTGCTAATATGAAGGGGGAAAAGTGAGAGAAAGTGGAATGAAAGGAAACTGAAATCCCCGCTGACCTTCCAAGTACAGGCACTGTGCCAGCTACATAACATGCCACATTTTATACTGCAGTGATGACCATCACATGAGGTAGGCATTTTCTTATTGATTTAATTCTGAGAAAAGATTAGGTTCTTACGTGGTAACTGTTTTTCCCAGGTGACGCAAGATCAATAATCCAGATCCAGGAATCAAATCCAGGTCTTACTGGATCTGCATTGTTGCTGTCCCCTTACATCCTTATTAAGAAGCTGGAGCATAGGCAAGGGCATAGTGAGGGTAAGTATTGCTCTCCAAAACCATTTCCTAATGTTGGATATTTTCCACATTAAAAAAATATATATACACATTGACATAATATCAGTTAAGAACATAGTGAATAAATATTTGAGGAAGCATTGTGAGAGCCGTCTATGAGAAATTTAGAGAGACAAGCAGATGATAGCAAACTATTTTCCCGCCCTTGCCCCCACAGAGCAGTTATGATGGCTTCAACGTCAGAGGGTACGATGCCCTGGAACAGATATTTATCCAGCTGAATGTTGGAACCTAGTTATTCCTAGGAAGGGAAAGAGAGATGAATATTTCTATCCTCTGAATGTACAGAGTCATGCATTGCTTAATGACAGGAAACGTGTTCTGAGAAATGTGTCCTTAGGTGATTTCATCATTGTACAAACATCATAGCACGTACTTATACAAGCATAGACAGTAGAGCCCACCCTACCTCTAAGCTATATGGTACTAATGTTAGGGACCGCTGTTGTATATGTGGCCCATTGTTGATCAAAACATTGTTATGTGGTGCATAACTGTATTGTGTTACTTGTGCTTATGTTGGAAAATGGACCTTAATATGTACCAAATCCAAAGTTCTCCTGAACTTGAAGATGTATTCCATTTAAAAAACTGAGGTAATTTGTACATTTTAGTGATTTATGCCTTCAAAATACAAATCTAAAACTCTATATTGACACATCCCTTCTTACTTGTTTTGATTGCCTCCTGTAACTACCTAACTGCACTGATTAAATTACTATTGTTTATCCTTTTCAAGCAGATTTCCCCAATCTGTGATAATGCAGACACACCCCAACAACACAACACACACAAACATACACACACATACACAAATACAAAAACAAAGAACCCTCAATGCAATGTTGAAGGAGTTATTTCTTCTTGCCAGTGGGAGTAACTGTCAGCAATCCTCAGGAAACAATTCTGAAAGTGTTTCCATGGTGAGAACCACAAAAGATGAGGTCCCAAGGTTATCTTCTAGGAGAAAATGATAGAATTTTATATTTTCCAAGATCATCTTTCTCTACAGGTTTTTGGCATTATTAAATATGATAAATGTAATGGTAGATATGTCATCACGATTTGAGTTAGACAATGTAATTTCCAATTCTTGTTCTACTTTGTTATATAATGGCCATTGATTTAATTCCTGAAAATAATCCAGGCAAATTTGGAAGGTCAGATAGTGCATTAATTCATTCATTCAATAAATACTTACTGAGCAAGTAATAAATGCCAAGTACTCTTCTAGGGCTCAAATACAGCAAAGGAAAACAAATCTCTGTCTTTTGAGCTTACAATATAGTTGTGTGTGATAGAGTGGTGCGATAGAGAATAGACAAATGTTTGCTATACTATCCGTGGGCAATCAGTGCAATAAACGATCATGAAAGAAGAAGGGGAAGAGGCTGGACAGAGTGTGCAAGGATTTCTTACACTCAAGGATGACTCCTCAGAGAAGAACTATTTTGAGCATATGCCTCAGTGGAGTGAGTATGTTACATCACTTTAGTCAGTTTTTTCCCTTGTTTACATTAATTTCTTACATTCTTGTAAATTATTTAAATACTTAAGATATTAGTGGGGCAATAAATTCACATCCTTTTTTCTGCTCTCACAGCACTCTGTATTTTCTGATATTACAATCTGTATTGTTGTTATGGCTGTGTGCATGCCTCCCACTGAACCCTGAGCTTCCTGAGCACTGAGCACATGCATTTTAGAGAGTAGGCACTTAATATAAAAACATTTTCTGTTTGTTGAGTGACTGAATGGCCCTCTTGAAATTTTGGGGGATAAAATTATTTCTTCCTTGCTATAATTTACAGAGTTATAAGAACTCTGCGGGTGTTCCTATTGGAGCAGATCCAAAGGTCCCTCCTGAAGGCAAATTTTGCTTCACTCTGAAGCTACTGTCTCTGGAAAAAAAGGTAGTTTTCCATTTGGATGAGAATCTAATGCCAACATTCCAATTTGCCCATCTGGTTTCCAAAGCATGTGTGCGCTTATCAACCACGTAGAACACCGGTTCTCCAGGCATTAACCGAACTGCCTGTTATGCTATTCCTAACCAAACCAGAGTAACAGAATTGATGCTCTTTTAGACACTGAAGATTACCTAAGAGACCCACAATATTTACATTTTCTACTTGGATCAAGTTTGACCACGTTCATTTAATTCCTTGCAATTTCACCTTGATTGAGATGTGTTTTATTATTGCCTTAGCTTTTGTTAAGAGATTTCACAGTGTACACAATAGTAACAGCATTCACCACAGTAACACAATATGCACCATGTCGGTTACTATAAAACTATTTTTGAAGATGTTATTTATTACTTCAGTCAGTGTTTACTATATAAAATCTTTGTGACATTTTTACTTTACAGTATTTTATAGTTCTTAAAAAAAGTTTATATTCTCTAAAGCACTGGTATGCTTCCTCCTTTATGATCAAATGTACCATATAAATAATACGATTCCTTTTTATTTTCCTTTTCCTCTACAAAGATCAAAGAGAAATGTGAAATTCAGGCACAGTAACTTTTCCCTCTCTCCTTATTTGCTATTTCTATTTATCTTTTTATTATTTATTTGAATCTTTTTTGCTTTAAGACGCCTCAGAAGTTTTGCATGAAGAATTGAGATATAGTGTGCATACATAAGAAATTAATCATTCCAATTTGCACTTGAAGAAAGCAAATCAATTCTGAGCCTTATTTTTCTCATTAGTATGTATGTTTTTAATTTACTTTTCAAATTATTGCAGAAGCCCTATAAATATGTTTAGCATAGCACCTGTTGTCCATATGAACTGTTATTGGTAAATTGATATAAATTGATGTTGTGAAATGATTTAGCATTACACAGGGTGATAATTTTTCAAGCTATCTTATTTAGGTGTTTATTAAATAACCATGAACAAATTAATGGTAATATGTCCCTTTTATTAATTAAATAAATTTATTTGATTTTTCTTATTTAGAGAGTACTTTTTTTGAAGTGCCCAAAACCCAATTAAATCTAAAATAGCATGTATGTGAAACTCTAGAAGTAAAGAAGTTTGCAATTAATGTGCTGTTGTCATGGTGTAGAAAATGAGAAACTGAAAATTAAGATAAAATCCATTAAAGAGTTGTGTATAATATTTCTTTGTCAGAATGGTCACTGTTCATAAGTAACGTCAATTAACTATGTCTTCTATACATACGGTGTTGTACAAACCCTGTCCTTCAATGGGCATCGTGGCTAAGAACGTGGACTTCAGAGTCTGGAAGTTCTGTATTTGAACCCAGGCTCTGTCACTTACCAGCTTATGACAAAGGTAATTTATTCAGTTTTCTTGTCTAGGTAATAGGGATAATAGTATTCTATATGATAGTTTTAGAGATTAAATGAGATAATGTATGCCTATTATTAGTAAAGTTTCCCTAACAAATTCTACAGAAAGTATACAACATTAAATTTTAGTGTCAAAACAAAAAGTCTGAAACCCTGCCACACCTTATCAACTCCTCAAAGTGCAATCCAGTAAATTTACGAGATTCCTTGAAAGGTAGCTGAGCCTTCACATATACACGTGTTTGTGAAGTGTCACCAAATGGCATCAGCCATGTTCTTCTTCTAATCTTTTCCTTACTATTGACATCTGCTCTATAGGCAGCTGCTTATAGGTGCCAAAGATAATGCCCATAATTGGAAGCAGGTCACCCCAGTAAGGCATATAAACTACAACTTGAAAATCTAAATCTGTGACATTAAGAAACCATATTTCCAAATTTGACTAAAAAGATTCAAATACTATTTAACTAGACTAATTTCGTTCTTCCTTATTTTTGCAGGGGAGGCAATATATTTTGATTTGTGCTCAAAGCCATGAGAACAAGTAATATTCCAGGCATCTGAAGGATCATAAATATATTTATACACAATTGATCTTCATAGGAAGCCATATTTGGATTTGGTTATTTTAGAACCCTGCCCTTTGTTACATTTTTGTAGCAATATTTTATTATCCATTATAATAAGCTAGATAATAAAAGTCATAGAATGTTAGCCAAGACAAACAATTAGCCTTATTAAGAATAGTGTTATGAAGAATAAACTCAGTTGATCAATTACAGATTATCAATTATCCATAACCAATCCTTTTTTAATAATATTTTAAAATCTATTTTGTAACTTCTGAGAAGTGGACAAAGAAAAAAGTTTGCTTTCGTTTCTTAGATTATTTGTTTAATACAAGTTAGAATTTGACACTGTTCTTACCTTAAATATTTTCTTTTTTTTAAAGCCTGGGGCCTAATAGGAACTTAATAAATATTCTTTTGTGTCCTTACTTATAATAGATACTCAAATACAATTAAAAGAGTGAATGGAAGCATTTCTGAATGAAAGCTTCTTGTTTTAGAAATATTATTGATGTCATATTAAAATATATTGCTTCCTAGGTCAATCTACTTCTAGGACACATACAGACATCACTGTCGAAAGGGGGTTCGTAGCATATCTCCATTTTCTAAAATATGTATATCTCGAATTTAGTGGCACCACAGAAAATAATTGAAAGGGGAAATCCTTAACAGGTGAACATTATTGGGAAAAAAAAATCCCTGATTTGTAGTGTTTGTCATTTTCCATAGTGTAAATACTCCCACACTGGCCCATTTCAAGTTACCAACGTGATGTCACTGAAAGCACAGTTGAGAAAAGAAATGCAGAAACAATTCACATGAGCTGATACAAGTGGTCTCCAGGACAGCAAAGGATCTACCGCTAAAGATACGTATGTATTCCTAGTGTCCGATACTCAATTTCCATGTTGTTGAAAATGAGAATATCAGTGCTATACTATGAATTTTTAAGAGAATATTTATTGAGTAGTTCATATAAAACTCTGAATCAGGTCCGGCCCCATGGAGCTCTGCTGTGGTGGCCCAGGGTTCAGATCCTGGGCAGACATGGCACCACTCGTCAGGCCACATTAAGGCAGTGTCCCACATGCCACAACTAGAAGGACCTGCAACTAAGATATGCAACTATGTACCAGGGGGGATTGGGGGAGATAAAGCAGGAAAAAAACAAACGAACAAACAAAAACCTCTGAATCATGTATCTGAAATTTTAATGGCAAATTGTTTTTTTCTTTAAGCATAAATACTCAGAAACCCACAATTATAGGTTTTTTATGTTTATCAAGTGTCTATGTGTCAATTACCGTGTATTACCTGTCTGGCTTCTTTTCAGGTCTCTGCACATATATGACCTCTTTTCAGGTCCATTTCATACATGAGCATATTAAGACCAAGGTCACAAATTGGCAGAACATTGCTAATGTGTCAGGTTTATCTGGCAGTAAGCCATGCACTTTGCTTTACTCTGTTCTAGCTAAACCATCTCAGATAGAAAAATACTATCTCAACCTTAGTTCCCTGAAGGAGAGCATGAGACAAAGGTTTTCATTTCAAGTAGATGATTTAAGAAGAAATTTCAGCGAGTGGGAGTTAGGGTCCAGAAAAGAAAACAGGGAATAAGGAAAAGTCAATCCTGAGATGCACTACTTAGTTGACCACTGAAATGAGTGTCTGATGCTGGATCCTTAGGGAATTCCTGTGGAATTCATAAAATATATCTTAAAACATTCTGCCTAGAATGGAAGGGCAAAGCACTGCTCATTATTTCCTCTTCACCTTTTCAAGGATGACCCTGCAGAATTAATTGGTAGGTCACTTCTAAGTTGCATCAGGGTGAAGTTCGCAAGAAATCTACATGTCAGCATCAGACAAGCTCCAAGGCAGTTCTGGCCTTAGGTAAGGTGCTGCCTGATTTTGTCTGCAAAGTCTTTGTGAATCTGATGCTTTTATCAGTGGCTGGAGCAAAAGGTACAGCCAAAGGATTTTGAAGGGGTGCACAAAAAATGTTTGACAAAAGTACCTATTCCACTCTTAAAATATGTACATTAGATAGAAAGATAGTCTATGATACAATTGCTTATGTTTTAATGCAGTTGTTTCATGTCACTTGAAATTTGAAAAGTGAAAGCACATCACATGGTTCATGACATGAAACCACTGACATACAGACGTGTTGGATCACCTTCCACATTCGAATCAATTAGTACAACCTAAAGACCTAAAAACCACAGTGTAATTGGCTTGGAACTGACCTAACACACTGGTATTTAGAAGAGAAGGCAAATGTAAAGAATTATTAGAGATGGCTTTGCTCATCACTAGTAGCAAGAATCATACATTTTTCTACACTCAGTTTCTTAGTTGAGGGTTTGGGTTAATGGTTTCAGCTCTATTGTTTATGTAATCATTAAATGCCTTGGCTCAGAAATTCCACTTCCTTTCTCAAAACAGCCTGGCTCAAGCAAACCATTTCCTCACGTTCATGTGTTTTTTATTAGAAACCTATTGTTCAGATCCATATGCTCCCAGTTTATTTCTTTCCAAAGTGAGTTCTAATGAGCTAAGACAGTAATAGAGAAATAGGTTCTATAATGCCCTATGGAAGCTGACACTATGGTTTAACAGCTGACTTCAGTGATGGATTTTATATAGTCGTTTCCACTGTATGGACTGATTTAACAGCAACAGATAGATAACTATTTTTTTTTTCTTTAAAAATACAAGCTTTCCCTTGTGAAAATCATTCTCAGAAGTTAATTTGTAAGTAATTTATTTTTTCTTATTGCTATGGATTTTTCTCAACAAGTGTGGGAACACAGCTTTATCTTTTTTCTTTCCTTTTTTATGCTTGAGCTTTCTTTTACATAGTCCAGCTCTGGCCTGCATGCATAGAGAGTGGATTGACTAGAAGTAGGATTTAAGACCCTGTTTAAACTGTCAGCAACTTAATTTGACTAAGATTTATAGCCAAGATGGTTTAAGACAAATAACTTGTCAAAATAAACGAATTATATTTTAATTATTTGCATGAAATAAATATAATTAACTTGAAATAAACTGAATTAATGTGTATTTATTCTGTAACTATATTTATGCAAGTTTTATATTGCTGGATTTTTCTAGAGATTAGTTCAGTTCTTTTTGTTGTTTTTCCATCTAAATATTACTTTTCTTAAGAATTTAAAACCATTTTTATAAGATCTTGCTGCTTCTGCTAATAGGGAAATCCATCCTAAGATCTCTTAAAAATGTATCCTTTGTTGGTATACAGAGAAAATGGTTTCCCAAAGATGTTCATGTCCTAATGCCAGAAAGCTGTCAATATCTTACCTTACTTAGCAAAAGGGACTTTGCAGATGTGGTTAAGTTAAGGATCTTGAGATGGCGAGCTTATTCTGGCTTATCTAGGGGCCCAAAGTAATCACAAGGATCCTTATAAGTGAAAGAGGAAGGCAAGAGAATCAGAATTAGAGAAGGAGATGTGAAGATGGAAACAGAGGTCTGAGTGTTGGAAAGATTCCATCCAAGGAATGTGGGCAGGCTCTGGATGCTGGAAAGGACAATGAACTGGATTCTCCCTGAGAGCCTCCAGAAGGGCTGCCAGACCAGTTTAGACTCTGACCTCCAGAACTGCAAGATAATAGGTGGGTGTTGTTTCAAACCACCAGATTTTTGGTAATTTGTTGAAGCAGCAATAGGAAATTAATACATCCCCGCTCCAAGAATTTCTGGAATTTCCCAGCCGTACTTCACTGGTGCTTACAGATAAGGTTCTTGTTTTTGGTCCACCGAACACTCACTTTTTCAACTTCAGTTGAATCTGTCTGGCACCTGTGATACTGTTTTATTCTATACAGTTCTATACAGATCCCAACAATGCTGGTTGGGATCATTATCACTATCATTTAAACACCAAAACATCTGTTTAGCATCACAGATTTGTCCTGACACTTTTAGTACTTCCCTTGTGTCCCACTGAGTATTACTCCTTCTTTCTGCTGGGTATATTACTCCACTTTTTAAATTTTCCTTATTCTGTGGGCAAATAAACAAATAAATAAAGTATCTTTATTTGCCCACAGAATTACTACACTCCTCCAATGGACATAGCTTAGCTCAAGACAAGACTGATCAGAGGATACCCTTCCCTGAACTTCTAATCATCTAGACAACACTATCTGCTGCCATACAGAACACGAATGTGACTCTGCTCCTGTATGAGAGCTTCAGCACAAATCGTGATGTGAATTCAAGCCCCATGAGCATAGCTGTCTCACTGAACTCGCTTTACTTTATCATCCCTCTTCTTCCAATGAGACAGCTAGAAGGAAAAACAACACAGGTACAGTCTGACCCATGCAAGACAGAAAAGTGCTTCATCTCCATTGTTCTGAACTATATAATCCTGTTAACATTGCAAGGTGGCACATTGAGTTATGTAAGTAATGAAACTGGATTATGGGTCAAAGGAATTTGAAATCAACTAAATCCTGTAATATTTTATAAATATTCAGATTTTACTAGTTCTAAATTTTAAAGACGCGTATGTTTTGTCCTTATCTTGATATTTACAAGAATGTTCTCCATAGCTGGAAAATATTTGATGCCATTTCTCTCTTCATTGAGCAGAAATTATCTAAACCTTATCCTCCCAATTTCCTTCTTGCTCACACCATCAATAAATTAAATGTAGAATTGTTAATTAATTAATGAACTACCGTTATTATCAAGATGATTGTTGACTTTCCTTTTGCCTTAAGTCAATTACATTAAATATAATTTAATTAATTGATTAAATGAATAAATTATTTCTTAGAATGAGAGATTATTGAATATTAAGGATTAAGAAAAAACCTGATCGACAGAAATACTGAAAATTTAAATCTTTATAATTGAATTCTATGTTTAAATTGTTGATTTAAATACTCCATTCATTGAAAGTATTTGACTAATATATAAAAATTGTACATAAATATGAATTTATTAACAATAAGATAATCAGTTAAAATATTATTACAGAATTCACGTTTTTACATTTATTTCATTCAACTATTTTGTAAATATAAAAATCAAATTAGATTTAATTGCTTTTGTAATGTGTCTACAAATATATATTTAATATTTTATACACTTTAAAAAGCTTAGAAGACTCCTCTGCTATGAATTTCCACATATTGTGGATGAAGAATTTGAAGGTCACGTGAGTTAAACACCCTTCTCAAATAACACCACCAGGACCCAGGGCTTTTGATTTTTATGCCTTTGTCCTTTGAACAAAGGTATAAAAGTTCTTTGTTGACTTTCATTGTTAAGCTTTGTTGCTAGGATTGATTCTTACTTTTAGCGACCCTGTGTACAGCAGAGCAGAACCCTGTCTGGTCTTTCTGCTCCATCCTCGCAGCTTCCAGTGCTACATCAGACAATGCTCCACTGCTATTCACAGAGTTTTAATGATAGATTTTTTCAGAAGTGAGTGGCTAGGTCCTTCTTCTTAGTTTGTCTGGTCTGGAAGCTTTGCTGAAAACTGTCCACCACGGGTGACCCTGCTGGTATTTACCAGTGGCATAGCTTTCAGCATCATAATAACACACAGCCGCCGCCACAGTGTGACAACGGACAAACAGGTGGTGTGGTTCCCGGACCGGGAAACAAACCCAGGCCACAGCAGTGAGAGTGCCAAATCTTAATCACTAGACCACCAGGGCTGGCTATTGTAAGGCCAAACCTCTGATATGAGGTTATCTTCTTGCTTAATTTTTTTTTCTCTTAAATGAGAGTTACAGCAAATTTCTAAGGAATGGAAGTTTTATTTTAACTTGGATTCAGAGTAATTAAAGTTTTACATGATTAATGCTATTCCATGATATATTTATTATTTAATGCAATTTTCCAAATAGTGTTTCTGCTTAGAAGATAAATGCATAACAACTAATATTTCTTTTTGCAAACCTGGCAATAAATATCTAAATATTGTACTCAGCAGATTATATGTGGTAGTACATTATGTGCATTCTATTAAAGTTTGACAATTCTAATATTGAAATACATATATTCCCACCAAAAATAGAGGCCAATTTTGTGAATATTAGAATATTTTTTGTTAGTTTGTTTTCCCATTTTAGAAGCATCTTTTTTTTGCCCTGAAGAAGATTTGCCCTGAGCTAACATCCACTTCCAATCTCCTTCTTTTTGTATATGAGCTGCTGCCACATCATGGCCACTGACAGACCAGTGGTGTAGGTCCAGGCCCTGCTCTGGAACTCAATCCAGGCTGCCAAAACAGAGCATGCCAAATTTAACCACTAGGCCACTCGAGATGGCCCTAGAAGCATCTTTTTGAATTCTAGCTTTTACAGATTCTGTCCATTTAGTACAATTTCTAAGAAAAGCAGCAATGGTTGTTAAGACTTCCTTTTTCCTCTCATACAGTACTTGTAATTTGGTGACTGTAGGAGTGAGTTCTCGCTACATTTAAGCATTCATTTTACTTCCTCATCCCACAAATTCCTTTCATACAGCAGTCTGAGGGAGACAAGAGAAGAAGCAGGAGGGAGAAATTTGAAATTTGTTTTTTTTTGTAAACCATGCACGCAAACGTAAAAAAAGGATTCAGTTTCAAACCTATTTTAATTACTGAAATATCAAAATTAAATTGAGTCATTTCATTATCACCTAGCTTTTCAATGCTTCATGTAGTGCACAATCTAAACACAGACTAGCTAAGTATGAACCATGACTCTAGCATTTTCTCACTGTCCAAGTTGCTTAACTTCTACCTAAGTTTCCACATCTGCAAAATGAAGATAAAAAGAGTACCTACTGGACATGGCAATGCTGGGCATGTTAAATATGTTAATATAGTTAAGCTCCTGGGTGCTATATCTAGTGCATAGTAAGTATTCAATAACCACAAGCAAGTTTTTTGGAAGGAATAATATAGTTTAAAAGTAAATGAATCATAAGTGTGCCAACTTGTAATACTTAAAAAGCTCTGGAAAATAGCGTGAAGGAAGAATGAGGAATCCAGCAACCATTGTTTAATCTCATCTTTCTTTCACTAGCTATCTTATGGGCCCTGGAATGTATGAATTTATGGCTCATTGGAGTTTATTTTATAACAGCAGACAAGAAAAAACAAAATAAAATCAAAACAACAAACCAAAGTGTGTTCTACAAGTTGAGCATTAGAAAGAAAGAAAGAAATGTCTATAGTATCAGGGATCTGGAAATGTATTAATACTAAGGCAAACAAATAAGCAAATAACAATGACAACATCCAACCTAATCTCACTTAATAAAGGCAGTATTGGAATGTTTTCAGTTTTTATATTGAACTCTCACCTTGGAATTTTATAATTTTCAAGAGATATTTATAAATCATATATTGTATCATTATTATATTCTACTAGCCAAGTTACCCCATAGGATTTCTATATAAATTGGAGGGAAATATATATCATATTGCATTTAACCATCAAAGAAATAGTATTTAAGCATCTTTAAGGGAAAATTATTTTAATAATCTAGGTAATCCAACACTCAAGTGTATTGTGTTTATTCAAAATGAAAAGAAATTGAAGGCAACTACCCTAGACTGTCTCTCCCCCAGTTCCCATTTAATAAACTCACCAGAATAACGATCACACCACACTCTCTCCTTATAACATACAGACTAAAGCCCTTGACATGTTGAGTGTCGCTTTTATTGTTTCTGTGAAAAAAATTGTGTCCAGTTGGGAACTGATTGATTAGGCAAGTAATTTTGTACACAATGAAAATGACAACAATAGCAACACATTTTTCTCTTAGCTATGGGCAAAATCAAAATGGGGGTTGATGGGACTATAATATGTTTCTATTGCTTATGAAAAAAATTGAAATTGAAAGCTGTAGACAATGTATTAGAAAAGTACTACAGAGGACCAGAAGCAAAGAAAACGTTAGCAGGAAAGTCCTGTATTAAATGACTGTCAAATTGCCTTTCATATTTAGGTTAAAATAAAATATTACTGCATATTTAGATGACATTTTGGATTTCCCACCTTAAAAAAGGATTTTGATCAACCAAGCAAGAATGACTCCTACTTATTTCATATAAGGAGGTTTTTGTTTTATGTAAAACATGCAGGAAAATGCCACATCTGGTTATTATATAAATAATTCAAGAGTACTTCCTTTTCTACATGCCAGTGTAGTATAATTTTTGAATCAGAGAGTAGCCGTCCATTTCAGACACTAGAATGTGACAGAAATGAGGCCTACTTATCTCATTTTTAATATATGCACGGATCCTGAATTTAGTTGATCTATTGCTGTTAAATAGCAGACAAAATAATCAGAAACCCTGAGATAGCACATAACTTACCCTCTCAAAACTGATTTGTTCATGGGTCCTGATGACTAGAGTTTGTCTTTTAAAATCATGCTTTCTTTTTATGTATGCTCAGCTTCAGGTTCTTCCTCCTCCAGTTACCCACTCCTTTCTCTTCTTCCTTCTCAGTTGGTTGGGATTATTCTTTGGTTATTCTTCTCATGGTTAGACAAATATAGTAATTCTAGGTGTTACCACCAACAAGGACCATATCCACAGGTCAAAAAAAAAAAAAGGGAAGATAAGGAAGTAACTTATTTTTTTTTTCACTTTTTTAGGTGTAAGATAACCACACATTGCACCCACCCCAATTGTCTACCTCTGCAACAAATGTCTTGTCACGTTTATTTGGTCAAAAAGGTCATCATAGCACCCCAAACCTATCATTTCCCGTGGAAATGGGAATGAGCTAATTGATTTAGACTTATTTGAATTTACCCTTTTATCAGAGATAGGGACACCTTTGGTGAACTATAGATCCCTGAAGGAAATATGAGGACTGTCTTCAAGAAAAGGGGCCGAATATTTTGTGTGTAGACACCCAATAATGTGTATTAAAATAGAGGACCCAGCTTATTAAAAATCGCAAATGACAACGAAAGCAAAGCTCAATTTCTGTTGAAGTAGTGCAGATTCTACATGGCATAATCTCAGCTCAAGGAAAGGAGATGTTCCAAAGAGAATACAAGAGAAAACATTCACTGGTCCAAACAAGCAGTCTGCATTGCTGACGGTTAGAGGACAAGATAGGAAAATTTTTGACAGGGAGTTGTATTAGGTAAACAGAAAATGCGTATTCAGAAATACTTCTCACCAGATAACATCAGGAAAGGGTGGATCTTAGGATGGTTTTGGCAACACCTGTGATTTAAACAGAGGACAAGTCAACATAAAGCAATAAATAGTTTCAGAGAGACAAGGACTCTTGATGTTGACATTAAAACCTGGAAGTAAGAAAAGGAGAGCAAGGGAGAAACTTAAATTTTCGACAGTTGATAATGAAAAAGGGAGTAACTTTATTAACTTTATAGCAGAGATGAAGGTCCAGGGGCCGTCAATATGGCGGAGACGCTATTGCCATCTGAGATCTCTAAGGGATCTCCAGTACAGAGATCATTATTATCTCTGATCGTGAAAGGAGATTGCAGAACCTGGATTAGGAGCGAGGCCCAAATTTGAGGTTATTGTTTACATGCTCCTAACTGTGAGAAGAAATGACTTATAGAAAAGCAAACAGTATCTAAAAGTCTGGAAGATAGTACCTGAGATGATGAGAAAAATTGAAAGGTATAGGCTGGAGAAGAGAAGCTCAGAAAAATTGTCAGTCTTAACTAGGCTTTATTAGTTTAGTTGTAAATGATTCATTTGGGAACACTGCGAAAAAAGTGATAAAACTGATGTGAAGGGATATATACACGCGTACACATACACACATTTTTTTTCAAAGTATAATTTCTTTTTAAATCTGTATTTGGCTCCACTGAAGCTCCAAATAAACAAATTTTGGATAACCACTATCCATCTTTTAAAATATAGGAAGTGGGGGCCGGACCAGTGGTGCAGCGGTTAAGTTGGAAGGTTTTGCTTTGGCGGCCGGGGGTTCACCGGTTTGGATCCCGGGTGCGGACATGGCACCGCTTGGCAAGCTATGCTGTGGTAGGCATCCCACATATAAAAAGTAGAGGAAGATGGGCATGGATGTTAGCTCAGGGCCAGTCTTCCTCAGCCAAAAAAAGGAGTATTGGCAGCAGATGTTAGCTCAGGGCTAGTCTTCCTCAAAAAAAAAAAAAAAAAAGGAAGTGTATTAATGCATTATATATTACACAAGAGTTTGTCTTACAGACAGAAATTAACATTCAAAACAGATACTTGGATAGACTTTTAACATACTCCAAATATATTATACATTTATAGAACATGATGTCCATCCTCATAATACAGTATGGTGTAATTGCAAAATTTTTCAACACCTTAAGTAATGCATTTATAAATAATTGAATCAATGTATGAATAAAATTAAATGCTCATTTTTAGACTTATAATGACATGTGAAGTAAGTTGTTACTTCAGCAAAATTAAAAATTTCCACGTGTTTTGGACACAGAATTTCTATTCTATTTTTAATACTTTATTAGTTAACTTAATATCCTGTTTATAGACTCAGACTAAATTTTCTGGGTATTTTGCACCCAAGACTATTTGTGTTTATCTCCATACATTGAAAAGTGAAAAGGCAGCTTGCTCTACAAGAAAAAGAATATGTTTTACACATTTAAAACAAATGAAATTAATATACTAGAGAATATTACAGCTTATTATAATAATTATAATGTAAAAAGAATAATTATAGCTCTTTTACAATAAATAAACTGTGAAAACATGTATATTTCTCTCCTTGTATGAAGGACCATTATACTAATGGGAATTGAGGATTACATATAATTTTCTGACATTCAGAGAACATTGGAGACTGAAGGCTTCCAGATGTCAATTATCTTGCGCCACATACTACCACTGTTCTGGCCACAGCTGACCAAATCAGACTGTAGGGCAAGTGTCTACAGGCCAAGCAATGGCCTGGGTGCTGTCACAGAGAACTCTACCTAACAGCCCTTTGCCATTCTGGCCCGTGACTTGAATATACTCAGATCCTTCTTGTTGGGAATATGAGGCTATTAGAGAGAATGAAACACAACTGAAAGAAGGAGACTCAAGCTGGCAAATACACGAACAAGAGGCATCGAGCAAAGGCTGTGCCAAAGGAAAAGCCACACAGAAGCAGAGGCAGTGATACAGAGAGAGATTTACGGTATCAGAAGGAACAATCACAGTTAGAAGCGGAGACAAAGATTTCTGAGTCACCATCACAGCATAGGCAGGTTTACTGGAGCAGGGAGCAACGTGTTTTGCCTGCTGAGGAAAGAAAGGATGGCCAGATCGTCCAGCTGGACCACTAGAGATGCTGCTGCACCCTGAGAGCTGCTCTGTGTCCTGAACAACATTCCTGACTTCCTTCAAGTTTCAATGTGAGGCAGTTGGAGTCCTGACCTATTTTTCCTCAATCCTCATAAAAAATCTTTATCAACTGAGACTGCTTTTATTTGGATCAGATCCCTGCAGCCTGAAAGAGCCTATCTAACACGGTCAATATTTAATTATTCGTGATCCACACACTTCCTCAAGTGATACAGTGAAATTTGTACCTAAGAAAGTGTAAAGATTAAAGTTGTTAAAATATAAATAGCAAAATTCAAGATATGGAAGAATACATTTTTACCAACTTAAGGACTAGTCTCATTTCTAGTTTTGGCCATTATATTTTAAACTGCTTGTGATCAGAGCAAAAAACAGACATCTGATGGGGTAGGAATGTCTATTTAGTTCTTATCATCTCATAAAAGAAACAATATATGCTATTCAAAGAAAAGCATAACTTTTGCTAATAGTAACTTTTCAAGTACAAAGTGACCTTAGACAAGCAGCATTAAATCACAAGTTCCAAGTGATATCTTTAACAGAAAGTTTACAGTAAATCCGGACGTTCTTTATATGACCCCTTCCTACGATCACGTAAGATAAAAGACAAAGAAATAGTACTGAAACCACTTCATCTGTTTTCAATTTGCTCTATATTTTGGTCTCTAATCTTACTGTCTTTGAAAGGTATTTTGGAACACATAGTTTTTTTCCACATTTAAATGTAGAACAATGTTATTCCTCTAGCTTCACTTCCTAGTTTTAACTGTAACTTAGTGAAGTTTGCTGAACCTTATGACTTAGGCTTTCATTCTTTCGCCTGAACTGGAGTTGTCTACTACAGCACGTTTTCTCCAAGTCAGACATTCCACGCCCCACATTTTGTTAACATATAGATTTGGTTCCCTCAGTAAGGCATTTTCAAAAAGAAATAATGCTTCAAACTGTACAATTTAAGATGTGAAGTATTTCAAAAAATGAAACAGCACAGCTAAAAGGATGATATAAACATAAATCAATGAAGATATTAAGGACAAGGCAAACATCCTGACAGTTCATACAAATTACCCATTACTGATGTCTATCTGGATTTCATCTCTACAAGTCCACTGTATATTTCTAATGCTGTCACATAAAGATTTCTATTGAAATTTTAAAAATCTCTTTAATCAAATGACAGGCAATAATAATTCTTTGGGTTTTAGTGCAGTCATAAATGATGCCAAAGCCTAAGAAACTGTTTTTCATAATTAGAAGCAAAAAAATCACCATTTCTTATTTTAGCTCTATATGTCCAAACCCTCTGACTATCCAAGTTTAGGTGCTAATATCCGGTGTGGAATGCAATTTTCACGATGTTGATGCACTGGATGTGGGGTGAGATCTAGTTGTGGGGGACATGAGAATTATTGTCTTCAGGCTGCTGTAAATCCAGCTGGGGAAGTGATTCATGATGTGGTGTTCTAGAAAAATCAATTAAAATTCGGATAGACCATCCTAAAGGCTAGTAAATCTGAAAGAGATGGCAGAGAGGGTAGTCTAGCTACAAAACTTAAAGGATAGTTTGGGGGAAAGCTAAAAGATGGAAAATAGTTTTGGGGAAAGTGAAAACATGGAAAAAGGAAGTGGAGCACAGACTAATAATTATTTTTTAGGATGAGGAGACTAGAGAGAAAGTTGAAAAAATATCCTTGACCTTGGGTAGAAGTAGAGAGCAGTTAAATGCACAGACTTAGAATAAACAACAGAGATGACAGAGGAATCTCTTGATTTCGAAACTTCCATGAGAGTAAGTAGCAACAGGCTCTGAAAACTCACCTAGAAACACAGATTATTGCCGACTTCAGGGCTGGTAATGTCTTAGTTATACCTCCAAATCAGAATGTGCCTAGGTGGTTTGGTAAGCATCAGCCTTTATGGCTAGAGAAAATAAATATAAGTTTAAATAACAGCTTATTTAATTCAACATTATGGGTATTATTGCTTACAAAAGCATATTTAACCTACATAAGATTTTCACAATGAACTATGGGAATAAGCTACAGAAAGCAAAGCTAATTAAAATTCTCTTTGCTTCTGGGAATAAAAAGAAGAAAAAATGAACATGCACTGTGGGGGAGGGGTTGGGGAAGACTAAGACAAGTATGAGAAACACTAGTAAACAAACAAAGTTTCTCCAAACGAACATTCAATCATTCACAGTTTCTCCAGCTTGCAATTTCGTTTGTCGTTCTACTGTATTTAAAATGGACTGATCAAAGGTGCCACAGTAAGATACAATACAGTTTGTGTATATTCATCACATGATTATTCATCAGTAATGTTGTTTTACTGGTTGTCATATTTTTGAAGCAGGGAAAAACAAGTCAGCATGAAAACAAGAGCAAAATGATTTGCATTTCAAGGCAAAGTTTTAGAAAGTTTAAATTATACTCAGGTTCTCCCTCTTTCATACTTTAAAATCACCCATATTACAAGTGAGGATGAATCAAGAAAATGTGTATTGGTAATCTAATGATATTAGGTTAAAGAAAAAGAAAAACGTACTAAAAAGTATATTAGGTGAAAGAATAAATTATGTATTTTTTTCTTTTTTCTAGCTTTATTGAGGTATAATTTACAGTGAAAAATTCTACATATTTAAGGTATGAAATGTGATGTTTTGATGTATGTATACATTGTGAAATGATTACCATGATCAGGAATAATTATTTATCCATTAGGATCAAATAGAGCAGCATGATTTTTTGTAAGTAACCTTGAACCCTCAGATAATAAAATTGCATTGTGTGTAATACATTCATAAACATAATTGGTGGATGTGTCTTTATTTCGAAAGACTGATTATACCCTTTTGTGTCATCATCAATCAATGTCTGAAGATGGCTTAGTGTGTGCTTCTTTCACTAAATCCTTATTAAGACAGGGAAAATTAAACGCAAGTCCCTCCCCCACTGAAGGTAACAACATTATATTATCAGGGCAAAGAGCAAAAATGTATTTCGTTCATTCTGACTTCTGATGCTGAATAATCTGTTCTCTTTTTCACTTACGAATACACACTTGTATCACAGCAATATAAAAACCCACTTTCAAGTTATTAATGTTTGGTAAAACAATGTTTAATATATTACAACCTACATTTATAGGAACACTGTCTTTATGCAAATCCCACAGATAATACCTTTTTAATGAAAAGAACAAAGTTTGTAATGTATGCTCTCAATGGCAATTTAATCTAAATTTTATGTGTCAAGACAATAAATTGGGCCATGCTATCTGTAAAGAAAGGAAGAGATCTAAGAACTATGGTGAAGTTTATAAAACTTTTATATTCTCTTTCTGATAGCCTTCTCTCTGACTCATTTCAAAATTATTATCACAAAAGAATTTTTGGCTTGTAATTTTTTAAAAATAGACTTTTAAAAACAACTTCTATTTGACCAATCATTCTGCATAAAAATCTAGCTTATTTTCTTCTCCAGTGTTCTGGAACAGGAACAATTTCGTTGAAACAAACTTTTATTTGAACTCCGTGATGACAATTTGTTGATTCTCTGATATCAAAAGTATTATGTGATACGTAAGGTGTTGAAAAATTAATATGGTACAGAATCTGTGAATTTCATGAGGTAAATTCTCAACTATTGCAGTTCACACACTTTTCCTAAGGAAGTTTTACATTTGTGTAATAATTATAATAGATTATGCACAAAAATTAATTTTCTTTTATGTCATAGGATTTACATACATGTATAAATATTATACATTTGTATTCTTAATATTTCTACGAGGGGCAAGATGAGTCAAGAAGTCTGTATAAAATCAAAATACCTAAAGTAAATGTTCTTCCAGTAAATATGCATTGGACACCTAAGGTGTGCAGCAATCTCAGATAGCTTCTCTGTTCAAAGTTTTGCTCAGTCTCACTCTAGACTTACCTTATGGGGGCAAAAATGCAACCTCAAATGCTTAGAGTGTCAGTCACGTGCTCATGTGCCAAGATGATCGCCAGGCATTCGAGTGTTGAGTGCAAGTCAAATTAGAATCGGTTTCTTAGGCCAGTCATTGATTTTTGAAATAGAACACCTGAGGAGAGCCAAGACAAGAAATAAAACTCATGTTTTTGACGGCTCCTATTTTTCATACTATTCCAACATTGGAATATGGCTTTTAATGCATTCGTATAGTAAGCATTTGTTTATTCACCTTACCACTTTTCCCAGAACTAATTAGTTTTTCAGTTTTGAGACACTGGCCCTGAATCACACAAGGACTTAATCCCAACGTGAGGAAGATATTCCCTACATTAACTTTGTTTTACTGGAGCTTCTTTGTTTTTGTTAATCAAATTTTTCCTTATAATCTTTTGGGAAACAAAGCAAAGGATATTAAAGCTGGGGGAATTAGCTTATCGGTGTTTTCTCTGCCCTCACTCTTAATTGATAATTTATATAAATTAATTAATAACTCATCTTAATTGATAATTTAGATTTCTAGATTAAATATCATATTTCTTCATAATTTTGAGGGAAAAGATCCATTTTTTTCCTAATTTCCCAAGTGGCTGTTTAAAAAGCATTACTATTTCAGATTCTTTGTACATTATTCGCCTTTATCCCCCTGCCCAAGACTTCATGAATTCTTTTTCCTTACTTCAAGTGACCTGAAATTTCACATTAATATAGTGAGCATTTCTTTCAGTTTGGGGAAATATTTTGCTCCCCTCCTTCATCTCTGTTCTTTCTGAAATTAATATTATTTAAATTTTATACTTTTTAAAGTATAATTTAAAATCATCCCCCTTTTTATGTGCCCTTTCTTTGTCTTGATTCTGCTCCCATGAGTATTTCTTCAACTTCAGCTTAATTTGGCTTTAACTCTTTGCCTGGATTCTATTCTCTACAAGTTCCCTTTTTAGGCTTGTTTGTTTTCTGGTTCATTTTTTTTATGTTGGAGGCATTCCTCAACTATTTGGTGATCATTGGCTATATGTTTCTGTGTAGGAGTAAGACATCAAATGGCAAAAGAAAGCTCTATATGTCTTTGCAGTGTTGGTGATTGGTGAGTTTCTTTAAAGGATTATTGGGCAAGCGCACTGGTATTTCTTTGCAGAGTCTGCAAATGTTCCTATGTGTAGATAATCTTTTGGCATAGTCAGTCCTCCACAGATTAATATTCTAGTTACCAATCTAGAAGGTATAGTCCTGGCTGTTGGTGTCCTGGGGGGCCTAGCAAAGTAGGGAGATAATGGTCCTCATGTTGAATGTATTCACTCTCAATAAGTTTACTTACCACTGCCCTCAATTGGACCAATGCCCAGAATCTGTTTGTTTTCCAGCTCCCAAAGAATAAACCTCTGGTGCTAGACTAAAAGGGGATAAGGGCTAGTGGCATGATGTAAGATGTGGGCAAAGAAATTTCTGGGTCTTTTTAAAGGTTTAGCACCAGTTATTCAGAGTTAGCTACACTGTGTTCAAGCATGAGTTACCGGTGTCTCCAGTTACCGAGTCTTTGTGAGGAGGAGTTCTAAAGAGAACATGATTCGCCACTTATCTTCTTCCTTTACTCTAGGTTTAGATTTCAACTTTATGTTAATTTCACTAGCCTGTAACCTACCAGTTTATAAAAAACAAAAATGTTTTTATTTGTTTACTATTGGATGGAGCAAAGACAAACATTTGTGACCATTGTGCCATGTTTTGCATGCCTTGTTGTATTTATTAATTTGTATATTTTGAGATAAGTTTTAAGGTATGTAAACCTCAAATGTTACCTCCGAAACCACTTCTTGGTCTCGTGCCATATTTTTAAAACTTCATTTTGCATGGGTCTCTGGAATTGACTTGTTTTTATTTTCAATATGTCAATTATCTTATTCCCTAGGCTAATAGGTCACATATGCCTGAATATTATTTTATTCTTTCAATAAATTTGATTTTCTCTACATATAAAAAATGCAATATATATATATATATATATATATATATCCTTGAAAACTTTCCATGTGATTAAATTCAAAACCCAGAACTAAATCCCTTAGAGATTATTTCAATAATTTCATCTTGGAGGACTTAGAAAATGTGCTCATCTAATTTTAACTCCTTCCCCAGGCCTTCTGTGGAGCTATACAACATTTCACTGAATCCTTACTTTAAACAGTTGGAAGTGAACTGAATCTTTGAAAAGGTTTCACCTCATTCTCAAGTTTCTACTGCAATAGCCAAACCAAATATGTCTAAACACAGCGATGTTAACAAAGTCAGTATGTTTGATGGAAGTCAATTTTATATTCAGACAGCTCTCACTTCTGCAATACATGATTATTTATTAAAGGATGGAATCACTCAAGTCTGGAGGCAGTGAAATCAATACGATTGTTATTATTGTATTGTCTAGTAAAAATTGATAGCTTCTAGAAACAGGGATCGGCAAACTATATGCTATGGATCAAATCTTGATGGCCTCCTGTTTTTGTAAATAAAGTTTTATTGGAATACGCCAATGCCCATTTATTTTGTTATTTGCATCATAAGTTTTTTATGATGTTATAATAATTATCAAATTAAAATTGCCAGGGAATGCTAAAAGTAATTCAGTTTGTCTAGCTCTTGTATTGATTAGTAGGACATGCTAACTGAAAGGTGTTCCAGATAAATTGAAGCAAGCAAGCAATCCAAAGCCAGTGTGAGTTAAGGTGATTTTCGAAAGACAGGTTTGTGGTAAAAAGAGAAAAGAAGGATGACATGGACATAGCAGCTGCCATAGAGAGAGCATTTTGTGGAAAGAGTAAAGATGATTAAATGGAAATTTAAAATGTTTGCTGCACTATGTGTGATGTAATCTCACTACCTGAATTCATCCACTATGCTATGTAATACTTTAAAGATGGATGCTTTCTTGTAAATTCATATATTTTAATGTTACAGACTATCTTACCAAACAAGATGAGCAAACAGATAATGATTTCATTGCAGCACTATTTCAAGCATTATGGGAGAGTGAGTGGACCAAGCCTGGATACTCAGCTCTGTTGAAACAAAGGGAGGAGGAGTTTAAGAGCTGGGGTGGTGGGATTATAGACCATATGTGTTTGCTCACTGGCTTTACCCAAAGGAAAAGCAAGCTTTCTCCTGTCTTCATAACAGGAGATGGTTTTACATCTCAGGGCATGGTGCCCAGGGAAGTTAGGCTCCTACTTTTCCCACAGAGACTGGGAGATGAGGAGCTATCTTGTCTGATGACTACCTTTCAAAGATATGTGTCCCAGGTCCTTGAGAAAGATTGCCCCAGACTGAAAAGCTGGCAATAGGCTTTTTAAAAGATTTACATCTCAAAGAGATAGAAAAGGAATTTACAATTACAAATTTTCTAAAGTAAATGCTCTAAGAAAATGGAGGTCTGGTACCTAGAATCAAGAAGCCTGTCCAATTTCATTCTTTTGCATGTAGATATCCAGTTTCCCTGACACCATTTGTTGAAGACAATGTCCTTTCCTCAGTGTATATTCTTGGCACTTTTGTCAAAGATCAGGTGACCATATATGCATGGACTTATTTCTGGCTTTCTATTATGTTCCATTGGTCTATATGTCTGCCTTTGTGCCAGTACCACACTGTTTTGATTACTATAGTTTTCTAATATATTTTGAAATCAGGAAGTGTGATGACAGCAGCTTTGTTCTTTCTCAAAATTTATTTGGCTATTCGAAGTCTTCTGTGGTCCTATAAGAATTTTAGAATTGTTTTTTTCTATTTCTATAAAAAAACGCCATTGGGATTTTGATAGAGATTATGTTAAATTGCCAATGACTTTAGGTAGTATTAACATTTAAACAATATTGTCTTCCATCCATGAACACAGGATATCTTTCCATTTGTGTCTTATTTTTTCATTGACGTTTTGTAGTTTTCAGTATAGAAGTCTTTCACCTCCTTAGTTGAGTTCATTCCTAAGTATTTTATTCTTTCTGGTGCTATTGTAAACAAGATTGTTTTTCTAATTTTCTTTTCATATTATTTGTTGTTAGGGTACAGAAACACAACTGATTTTTCTAGGTTGATTTTGTATCCTGCAACTTTATTGAGAATGTTTATTAGTTCTAACAGGGTTTTTTTTTAATGGAATCTTTAAGGTTTTCTATTTATAGGATCATGTCATATGCCATTGGGGCAATATTACTTCTTCCTTTTCTATTTGGCTGTCTTTTATCTTATACCATATGCAAAAATCTAGTCAGTGGATTAAAGACTTAAAAATAAGACCCAAAACTGTAAAATTCCTAGAAGAAAACATAAAGGAAAAGCTTCATGATATTGATTTTGACAATGACTTCATAGCTGTGACACCAAAAGCACAGACAATAAAAGCAAAAGTAAACAAGTGGGGCTATATCAAGTTAAAAACCTTCTTCGTAGCAAAGGAAACAATCAACAGAATGAAAAGGCCACAAACTTAATGGGAGAAAATTTTTGCAAATCATATCTGATAAGGGGTTAGTGTCAACAATATATAAAGAACTCCTACAACTCAATAGTAAAACAACCTAATATCCTGATCAAAAACTGCGCTAAGGGCTTGAATAGACATTTTGCTGAAGAAGTCATACAAATGGCCAACAGGTGTATTAAAAACTGCTGAACATCACTAATCATCAGGGAAATGCCAATCAAAACCACAATGAGATATCATCTCATACTTGTCAGGATGTCTATTGTGCAAAATACAAAAGACAACAGGTGTTGGTAAGGATGTAGAGAAATTGGAACTCTTGCACACAGTTGGTGAGAATGCAAGATAGATAGTGCGACTACTGTGGAAAAGAGGATGGAAGTTCCCCCAAAACAAATATAGAACTATCATATGATCCAGCAATCTCCCTTCTGGGCATTTATTGAAAAGAATTAAAATCAAGATCTTGGAGGGATATTAACACTACAATGTTCCTTGCAGCACTATTCACAATAGCCAAGATGTTGAAATAAACTAAATGTTCATTAACAGGTGAACAGATGCATAGATAAAGAAAATGTGGTATATAAATACAGTAGCATATTATTCAGTCTTAAAAGTGAAGATCTCGTAATATGTGACAATAGAATTGAAGCTTGAGGAAATTATGATGAGCAAAATAAGCCAATCACAGAAAGAGAAATAGTGCATGATTCCAATTATATGAGATATCTAAAATAGTCAAATTTATAGGATCAAAGATTGGAATTGTGGTTGCCAGGGATGCAGGGAGCAAAAACTGAGGACTTACTAACCAACAAGCATAAAGTTTTGGTCAAGCAAGAGGAGTAAGCTCTAGAGGTCTGCTGTACAACATCAAATACATATTCAGCAATAATGGATTGCACACTTAAAACTTTAAGAAGGTAGGTCTCATGTTAAGTGTTCTTTTCACAATGAAATAAAATTTTTAAAAAAAGAAGCAGCCCTGTCTGAAGTTTGGTCATATAGAAGGGAACATTATAGCCTTCTTGATCAGGGGCTTCACAGGAATCTAGGCTAAGATTTATGACTGATAAGTTGGTAAGGCACATGTTATAAGTATAAACTTCCATGAAGCACTGCATAGCTTTTGGCAAAAGAGGTCTTCATCAGGAGAAAAATAATGCAGGTCTACTTTTTAAACCTGTAGTCAGGGAGCCAGAGTGATTCTGAGTACTGCATGGTGTTGCTCGATTGAATCAGCTTTCTACTCAATTACGCTGGCCTTGTGTCTGGGTGGAAGTAAAGCTGTAAGAACTGCTTCACGATTCCCTGTAAAACATCAGGCTCTAAACAGCACTCTGGCTTGGTAGACCCTCATCTGAACACCGGTCTAAGCCCGGGGTGTCAGAAGCAGTTGAGGGCAGAAAGCCTTTAATACTTGAGTATTCGGCAGCAGATGTGTACAGCAGAAGGACTCCATGGCGTCTATGAGGCACAGAGAAAAGGAGAATGGAGTCCACTAAAGATGGTAAAAGTACTAACATCCATCACCATTGACAGACGAGTGAGTCCATGCAGAAAAACAGGATAGAATAATTAATGAGTCATGCTACTTGGGTGTAGACACAAGTCCCAATACTTCTAGGATCTGTGGCCCTTGGACAGTGAAATGATTTATCTTGCTTATGGTTTCTTTTTCTGTGAAATGTGGATGCTAGAGCCTTGATGATAGTCTCTTGTGAGAATTAATTTATAGTAAACATATTTAGTGCCTACTCTGGCCACATCATTCAAAAACTCATTTAATCCATACAAACACCTCGAGAGATGGTTTATATATTAACCCCATTTTATACATGAGAAAACAGAGACCTATAGAAGTTAAGTAACGCAGAGAAGACGCATGGAGATCAAGTCTGGTTCTAGGGCTGTGTTGTCCAATATGTGCATAGTACTACATGTGGCTATATAAATTTAAATTAATAAAAATTAAACAAAATTAAATATTCCCTTCCTTAGTCAACCTACTCACATTTCAAGTGCTCCACAGCACATGTGGATAGTGACTACTGTAGTGGGCAATGTAGATAGAACATTTCTATCTTCTCAGAAAGTTTCAGTGGACAGCACTGCTAAAGCCTATAACCTTTGCAAAACACTCTCTCTCCGCAATAAAAACAGCCAAGTGTCCAACACATAGAAGCTGTTCAATAAAAGTCTGTTTCTTCAGGAAAAAATGAGTCTATTATCATTGAAATTCTTCCAAAAAAGTTATAGACTTCCTCAGCCCCCATGATTTTATTGGGGAAGGAAATCCAAGTTTCTGTAAAATCAAGTTCACGAAACTTTCCTAAGAATACAAAACTTAAGCAATTTATTTACTTGTATGAGAGTCAACAGCTAATAAGAAACAGTGACTTCTGATCCAGTCCTCTTTACTCTGGCTGCTGGAATCAAATGAACTTTTGTTAAGTATTTCATTCAAGGGTACTGTAATTTCATCAAGCAACATCTGCCAAACATTGCTGTCTCTACTATTATTACAACATGTAGAAAATGAAATTCCTACTATCTGTCTCATCTTATTTAATTTTTGGATTTCAGGAAATTGTGTTGGTTCAACTATTTGCTATCAGAGCTAAATATAAGTTTGCTTGAAAATTGAATAACAGAATAGTTTTTTTTCAAATATGGGATTCTGACCCATAAGAGCCAAATGAGAAATATTTTCGGTCAAATTCTAGTGCAGAGCTAAAGTCTGTCTCTCTGGGTTTAACAATTTCTTAGCAAAGGCAATACATTCAAATTTTCAATACACTGAGATAATTTTCGCCTATATCTACATTGTTTATTGTTCCCCAAATTTCTGACTGCTATTGCCTTAATTTTGTAAACTGGAATAATTTCCTACAATATCATTTATGAGATTAAATTTGGATAGTCAATAAAACTGTTAGTACATTAAATAATTTTAATATAATTGAGACGAGTTAAGCAAATAACTTTGCTTACTGTCTAATCGTGTTTCTAAGAAGTCACACTTAATTTGCTTCCACAAAAGAGAATAAAGATATTATTATTAACTCTCTCTTTTTGCAATAAATCAGACAGAGGATTTATATAAAAAGAAATTACAATTGTGAATCTAAATCGCCAAGCTTACACCAAGCAATCAAATCATTCATTTTGGATCAGCGATATAAACTGTGGCATCATCAATTCCAAAATTACCTGTTGTTGAGTGGTTGCAAGGCATTGTGCAAAGTGTCAATGCATAGGACTCTGCGAAGGAATTAATTTAGATGGGGTAAAATTAGTTGCAAAATAAATATTAAAACATTCTGTTATATCAGCAATTTTTAATTTCCATAAAATCCTAAAGAAATTACCAACATAATGTCTACATCTGTGGTTCCCTATATAAAAAAAAAAAATGGAAACCATCACTTTCCCCTTTTGAATGTGAGTGATGTTTTTACCTATTGCAAGTTATTAAAAAAAAAAGCAACAATAAGAAATGCAACACGGGTTCCTTCTTATACTTTGCCTTTGTGCTTTCACTGTGTCAAACAAAGTCTGAAAAAAAATGGAGTCTCAAATGTGATGGACCTCATTCCAGTGGTTCAAATATCTCCAAGCTTCCTCTCCCTATCAAGTAATTATGGAAGAAAATGAACTTAATAATAACTTATTAAAGAATAGATACACAGTTAAATTTGTTGCAAAATCGGAATATATTACTCCCCAATGCCAAAAATAGAGCTATGTTGCACAACTGTTAAGTAGTGCAGATTACCTAGATCAGATTTTACATAAGCATCAAATTTTCTCTGTATGAGAATGTATGTTTGTCATCTTTTTGCAGATTTTCTTTAAGATCTATATAAAAAGGGGAAAGCAAACACGCATTTGCACGGAAATATTTAATTTCCTGCTTGAATAGGCTCAAATGGGAATATGAAGGCAGTAATGATGCTTTAGTCAACAGTTTTAATATCTTGAACTAGATAAAAGAAATCATAGGAGCCTATTGGTAAAAGTTTCCCTTTCTTCAGTCTGAAAAATCCGAAAGTAAGAATTTTATTACTGAAAGGAATCTTTGAGATTCCATAACCCATCCATCTCCTTTTACAAATAAAAATATTGAGACCAGAATGCTTAAATTATTTTAAGATTGTAAATGCCTGTTATTTTCAATCATTCCTATTTAGAAGAGGGTAAACACCTGCAGATGCATACATCCCCAAAGTTGGGGTGTCCAGGAAAATAGAGGGTACATACCGAAGCGATTTGATGCTCTAAGTGGGTAATTCCCTAAGAAAGCTTTTATTACATTTTGGGGGGGAAAGTAACTATCATTTCTTAACTGGATCTTGGCAACAACCATCATTCTCATCCACAGTATCATTTGGACAGAGTCTTGAAGGTATTTTTTCCCAAGTGCAACCATTCTAACAAAACATAGCATATTTTTGGGTCAAAGAAGTATGTGTACTCTCTCAAGGTTCATACTAGTATGAATTTCCTAATTAGAATATAATTTTTTTTTCTCCTTTCCTACTACTTTTTTAAGATAAGTCTTGTTCAATTTCAGGGAAAAGACAGCATTTTAAGACACATGCATGCATTAATAATTTCAATCAATTGTTTATACATTCATTTATTCATCTTCTGACACATGTTTTTTAAATACTTTTAATATATTCAATAATTTCTGGGATCTTTGAAAACAAACATGAAGAAATAAGATTTTTCTTAAATATTTCACAGTAAGGGATGGGAAGAAATAATCAGTTCTGCCAAAACACTGGGTAAAAGACAAAATAAATGTAGTTTTTATACCTTTCTGTTTAAAGAATGTGAACCATGGAAATTATGCAGACTTTTTAATGGGGCGTTGAAGAAAGACCCACTTATATTGAAAGAGATTGTCTAGAGTGGGCCCTGAGAATCATGGGACCATGAAAGCATTACTTATTAGGGGCCATAGCACAAGGGAGGAATGGACTATAAGTAAGCTCTACTTGAGCTGAGCCCCCGAAAGACTGAGAACATTAAAAACAGAGGAGGAGGAATGGCCCATAATAACAGTGGGCCTTTGGAGACCATTAATGGCAGTTCTTTCCGTGTTATTTTTCAGCCTTTTGCTTAACTAAAAGTTTACAGGAGAAGTTATAATTCTCCCTGGATGCAAATGTATAGAATATTATTCAAATAGTGTTTTCTTCTAATATAATAAGCATATCATTTTAACTGGTAGTTTTATCCGGACAAAATGATTTGTTTCTCTTTAAAATACCATCATTTTGGGGCTTGCCCCATGGCCGAGTGGTTAAAGTTCAGTGCACTCTGCTTCGATGGCCTGGGTTCTTGGGTTCAGATCCTGGGCGTGAATCTACTTTGCTCATCAGCCATGCTGTAGAGGCATTCCACATACAAGATATGGAGGAGAACTGGCACAGGTGTTAGCTCCGGGTTAATCTTCCTTAAGCAAAACAAAAAAAAGGAAGATTGGCAATGGATGTTAGCTCAGGGTGAATCTTCCTCACCAAAAAAAAAAAGAGAGAGAAAGAAAAAACTCATCATTTTTATGAAGAGAGGTTCAAGTACATGAAGAACATATCATCACACAAAATTGATGAGTAATCTTTCTATTTCTCTTCTCTGAAGTCAATGGACATTTTTATCCCTAGATTTTTGAACATTGCATAAATCACTAAATGAAGTTTAAAAGATGTTTTCTTTTTAGTACCATTTCAAAAAGTTTCTGTTTTACTCAGGAAAAAAGATTAAAATAGGTAAAGTTAATGATTTGTCTATCATGCCAAACATATACACTCAAAATTTATGGAAAAATTAATTTGAGCATAACATTTAAGTTTCAGACCAACTTATTATTTTGAATGTGAGAGAGTTATAAAATAGTTAAATGGCTTATGTCTAATTTGTTAATAAGATTATCTATGGAAATTTAGTATTTTACTCAATTTGCTTTCTTTTTTCATTTTTTTAAAGAACTTTGATACACAAATCCCAATACTTAGTCCTTTTAACCATGCTTATTTTTCCAAGTAAAAAAAGCAATAATGTGTACTGAGGGCAAGACTGACAAAGAACAAAAACGTAGAAAGACAATAAATACTCTATAAAATTTTACCACAGATGGAGGACATTGTTGTCTCCAACATTTTGGTATATTTCTCTGCAGAGATAGGTCCAAAAAGGGTTAAGCCAATCATAATTTTTAACTATTTCCTCTTTACTTAAGAATATATTGTAGGGTTTTCCTATTTCATTAAGTGTTCTTGGTAATCCTGATTTGTTTTAAATATAAGGACTTGAAAACCTATATAAAAAGCAGAGATTAATTTATTGAAACTAATGTGCTCATTACTCACTGTCTGCAGTTACCAAATACATGACCAGTCTTATTTCCTCTATATTCCTACCCACTCACCTGTCATAATTATTTTGAAGTTCATTCCAGACCTCATATCATTAGATCTTAATTTTTGATGACTGTGAAATAATATATTTCTTTTGTTTACCACAATGCTTTTATCATCCTTTTCTTGTTGGATATCTTAGGCAATGTCAATAGCTATTACATTCAGGTATTACTATTTTTAGATCCTTTTTGAATTTAAGAGATGGAAAGGCTGAAATCTCTAGAGAAAAGATCTTATGTGTTGGAGTGAGATGACCATCAATTTGAATATTAAATAATAAGAGTGTGGCATTGAGAAGAACATTGCTGTAAGCTCCAGTTCCTCATCAATGAAATAGGAATTAAAATACTACACTTATCAAATACAATTGCAATAAATATGATACAAACATAGTTCCTGGCTCAAACAGTTGACTTTCCCTATGGAATAATTTCATCTTAAACTGTCTGACTATATTCCTGAAGGAAAGCAGTGACTCTGGTAAGAAAACCTTTACTACTCAGGTTTGAAAAAGATAAAATAACTTCTTTTAAATATAATATATCTCTGACTTTACAATGTTATACAATGAATAAGCAGAAATAAATTTATCTTTATTCAAACACTTTTTCATATTTTTGGTATTCAAACTTAGCCTTACAGGTAAATTAGTCCATGTGATGCATTATAGAATATTAAACATAGAAGTCCTTTGTATTCAAGTTCATGCATTATACTCAATGGAACATTTTAGTAATTTATATTTTTATTTGATGCTATTGAAGAATAACTCTAAAATAGAACATATTGCTCTAAATTATTTTGAGTTTCAGTCTATTACCAGAATTCATAAATTCAAGAAAAAGAGTACTCTATAGTTAATTCAGTAAAATCATTTTACGACACATGAAATAGTCATTTGGAAATTTTACAAATTGTAAAATAGACTTTTATCTATGGAAACAATCTCCAATATGATAAAATTGGTAATTTGGCTTAAGTCTACTTTGTTATAAATGTAAAGGTGCCAATGATTTTTTTCTGAGCAATAATAAAATTAAATTTTAGTAAATTGACTTGAAGTCTTGAAGTTATACTTTTAAGCAGCAAAGAGTGATATCACTGAATATAATTTGCCAAATTATCTTTTTGTCCATTGTAGAATGTGCTGTTGTAATGGCTTGTAAGTAATTTGAAATACTTATATTATAGAGAAAATGACTAAAATACATTTAGAAATGGTGAATATATCAATATTCACCTATTGGCTATAGACTAGAATGCTGGTTCAGCCCAGACTAATAGCATGCCTGTAAATAAATCATTTATACTGTCTCACCGTCATTTATCTATTAAAGAACTGAGACATTTAAATGCTGTTTTAAATCCTTCCAAGTATCAAGATAGAAAGTTTTGGGCATTTCTTCTTCATATGTGAACTTATTCTGTTACAGGTTTTTCATGAAATATACATC
This sequence comes from Equus asinus, assembly GCF_041296235.1. Taxonomy (NCBI): domain Eukaryota; kingdom Metazoa; phylum Chordata; class Mammalia; order Perissodactyla; family Equidae; genus Equus; species Equus asinus. The sequence continues at coordinate 61,092,234 of NC_091800.1, forward strand.
TTATAAAACCTCAGTAGAGGTGATTTTTTTAAAGTCTCAGGAAAGATTAAAGGTGAATGGCTCAGACCGTTCCTACTGAGATTGTATGGATAGTTAAACTAAGGTCAATGTATGATCCAAGCTTCAGTCTACAAAAATAACCCCCAAACATCTAACCTTCGCTTTCTTAGACAGCATCCCTGACTTGCAGCAGACACCTCATGGGATGAATAAGAAAACATCCTTGACTCACTGTCTTAACCAATACTGGGAATTCAAGAGGGTGCAATGGGAATAGTTTGATAGAAAGTAGAATCATCTGTGTCCCCAGTGGTCATCTGTAGTAAGAATAGGGTTTGGTGTACCTTCTTTTACTGGGTGTATCTCTGTTGCTGGAGAACTAAGTGAGATGATTAAGGGCCCAGAAAGGAGAACTCCTGAAGACAGCAACTTTGTTCTTGCCAGGTCTAAATCCTATCCTGCTTAAGAGGAGATAGCCATTAAGCTATTTAAATTTTTGTCTCTAGTCCTCTAAGGTAAGAAATCAGGGCAGATTTTGGCTTATATATCTAAATCACAGAAATTGATTTCATATTTGGCTGGAGAGTTTCTCATGGGCCATCTCTTCCAAATCAGAGAAAGCTCAAAGTTGTCTAAACAATATGATTTTAGAAATAAAGACAAGCAATGTTCAATACAACATGTCAAACAATAGGAGAACAACAACAACAAAACTTTAGGTTCAATTTAAAAACTGGGCTTAGAAGCATAAGGGGAGTGTTGTTGATTGAATTAATAGACAGTAAGATGCACCACTTAAGAAATGTGACTTAAATTATTTCATAACAGTTAAAGTTCCTGTAATGGATCCAAGGGGACAGGTCGCCATCAAACATAAAAACGTCAAAGTGCTATGATTAACTGGTGGTATTTGTGGAGTCTTTTCTTCCACGTGCCTTCACCCAGCAGGGTTTGTCGTGTGCATGCTCAATTCAATCATTTCTCTCAAAGGATCTAGGAGGGAATTTGGTCCCAGACAGTGTGTATGTACATAGCTTCACACTTCAAAACAAAAATGAGTGATAATTTTGATTAGGAGTTGATGATAATGCTGAAAATTATACAAAGTCATTGTTACTGTTTATGCTGTTTGTGCAAAGCACACCTGTTAGGGCCTGGTTTATGGCAATTTAACCTTGAGTAGTGTAATCATTATGCTTCTTCCACAGGGTCAGTTTTACAGGCAGCTGAAATAAAGGTGCAAGTATAATAAAACAAAAGATGTAAATAGTCAGCAATAATGAGCTCACAAACAGATACCGTTATGAGGCTTACTTTTCTATAAAGAAAAAATTGAAAGGCTTTTTGCTTACCGACCAAATTCTCCTTTTTCTGATTTGGACAATTGTATCATATTGTGTCAACTTTGGGCATGTCCAAGTGGGTAGACTAGCCAGATAGGTGGTTAGCTACAAAAAGTTTTGGCAGAGCTAAGAGCGAAAACATTCAAAATAATGTGTTGTTTGTAATATTAACTTACAATTTCTACAAACATTACTAGAACTGCATTTTTGTAATATTAGTTTATAATACAATTCTTACAAGTATTATTATAGCATATGTGATATGAGCATATGATGGAATTCCTAGAAATATTACTTTAGCAAATAGACTAATTTAAAAACACCAGATTCAAGTTTTCCAGAGTATTTTAGATCTCAGTAGAGTAGGAGAAGGATTGTCTTTTTTGAAATTCAGTAAAGGAGCCCACACTCCATAGAAAAATGAGTAAATACACTTTGACTAAGAATGATATGCTTCACATTGTGTGAGCTGCAAAAGCAAAAAAAGGAAAGCATGTCCTGGACTGTTACGGTGTGCCTTAAAACCTTATGCAGACAAGCTACAGAGTAGTGAAGCAGAAAATATTCATTTGGTACTTACTATGTGTCTGGCCCAGTATTTACCTCTTAAAGCTCTTAAATAAGAATCAGATTCCCAAGAAAATTTGTAGATGGATATAAGGAAAAGGCATGTAGTTTATATTGTTTATCAAAATGTGACTATGAGCTCACAAAAGTACAGTTGTCATAATGCTGGAGGTACAGATAAGGTATAGTTGCAGAGAATGAATTACAACATGGCTAGTTTTATGGTAAGAGGATTTAATTTAAAAAAAATATACTGAATTTTGGGCAGAACTGAAGAGAGAGATAATAAGCTGGATTTCCAAGAATAATTCCCAGTGTCTCAGTACTGACCAGGATGCCAAAGAACCTGTTACTCCTACGAAGAACAAAAATATTGCCAGAGGACTGCTTCTTCAGCATCTAGTTCTCGACTCCTACATTTTCTTTAGCTGACCAGCATAAGGGATATATTTATCTCCCACTCATCTCTCTCAGGTAAACTCATATTTAATTCAAGTTTCCAGTGAAAGCATTGCCTTGCAAAAATTTATTTATTTATTTATTTATTTTTTTTTTTTTTGAGGAAGATTAGCCCTGAGGTAACATCCGTGTCCATCTTCCTCTGCTTTATATGGGGGACGCCTACCACAGCATGGCTTGCCAAGCGGTGCCATGTCCACACCCAGGATCCGAACTGGCGAACCTCAGGCCGCCAACGTTGAATGGGTGCACTTAACTGCTGTGCCACCGGCCCGGCCCCACAAAAATTTAAATTAGATATAAGCTTCAAGGACTTCTTAGAAATAAAATTTTTAATATTCCAGTCCTGCACTATAGAAATGAAAACCTGGAATTTTGAATAGGATTTTCTTTAAGGAAAACAATCTATATATCCTCCACAATAAAATAACCAGAACTAACTATATGGTGGGAAGAATCATTTTGGCTCTATACAAATCCATACTGCGTCCTTATGTTAGTCCTCAAGTTCTTATTGAGTTGGTGTTGAAATTGATATAGATTAAATTTTTTTTTAATAATGGGGAAAAAAATCCTTTTTTTCCCCAGAAGATCGAAGAAGCATGTCAAAGACAATCATTCAGTCTCTCCTTTATTTTTGATGCCACTTTTGTTTTAGGAGATATTTCAAGCATGGGTTTGTCTTCCCAAGTGGAAGACACCACGAGGCTTGTATTATTTGCATAGACTATTAAGCAAACAATGACCCAAATTAGAAAGGCTTCAAGAGCAAGAATGGAGAGATGCTTTCTTGAGCTACAAAAGGAGCTACCGATCGATTTCTTTTTTTCAATCCTTCATGTATTTCCCTAGGAATCCAATCCTCCTGGATAACGGCATTTGTCATCTATCCACATAAAATCATTCATCCTCTAGGTGGCTGGAATGAGGTGAATAAAATAGAAAACCTTAAACCTCCCATAAAGATTAGAATGTTTAAAAAACATAAAGTCAATAACGGAAAAGGTAATATGGAGATATTATCATTTATTAAATAATTATTAGGTAATTTAGAGAAGTTATTAGAGTGTCAGATAAATTTCAAGGATAAAACATTTCTGTATTTCAGATCCACCTCATTACTGTAAAATTATGATAGTACATCGTCATCCATTTATTAAATATCTGTTGAGCTTTATATAACAGGCTTTACACACATAAAAATGTGGAATATACACTCTAATATAAGAAAATGCTAATTTGCAAATTATTAAGTATGAAAATATTAAATGTCTTACCTGGAAGTCATATAGAATCACAAAGAAGTGAATGATCATTTCATATTTAAAGTCTCATTTAAAATTTTCCTATTATTTGCCTACTATATAACAGGTCCTTAATAAATATTTGCTGAATAAATCAATGATATGTAGAAAATATGAGACTCCTAGAAGTCGTTCATATATTTGTTATAATGTAACATATTCAGGCATATACAGTATAACAAAATAAGTATTGAATCATCATTGCATACAAATTTGTACTGAAGGTCTACACTGCAAGATGTAGAATACTCAGTTGTGTGGATTTCATAGTTGAAAACGCAAACAGGAAACAATAGAGGGGGATGAAGAAATTTCTAGGTCCTGGATTATTGCTATTGATATTGAAGAGTTTCAAAGTTTATGCAATCTGTGCAAATTAAAGAATATTCAAAGTACAGTGTTAAAGCCTTCTAGGTTCGTGCACTCTTCAAGCACTTCCGTGGTTTTCATCCTAAGGAGCCCTTGGAATTGTGCCACTTCTGGACAACTGAAAACGGTTAGAATTTCTGTTACTTAGCCTATTCCATTGTCTCTCGAAGCCTCTATTCATATTATGAAAGGTATCACCAAAATGTCCATGAAACTGTACAGTTTCTTTCTTTTTTCTCTCTTTTTCTTTCTTTTTTTCTTCAGGATTCCCATCTGTCCTGTGAAGTTCTCTGTTACATCCTTGGGTAATCTGGGAACCAACCTCTTTTCTGCAACAAAGGCTAAGACTCAGTCGCTATTATTATGCAGAACTAGTCTGTAACTTAAGCCTCTTCTTGTGAATCCCCCAGGTATTTTCTCACCGTCATCACTGAGGTGACTTGTTCTGTGTCCAGTTCACTGATATTCCCCAGGCCCAGATGGTTTGATAGCCCGATATTTTAGAATTTTGCCCTTATTTATTTTCATCTGTCAAGTGTAGCCAGGATATTTTTGTCCCACTTCTTTTGCAGGGATCATGAGTGTTAAACTGTGACAATAACTGCTTAGTGTATAGAATACCTTAGAGAAGTAGTATTTTTAACAATTCTTGTTAATAATGTGATTTTTGGTGAATTGTAATGCTGGGAAAAAAGACTTCATAAATTGTATGTCCCTTTGTGTGTCTTCTATTAATTAGAAGGAATCATTAGACTTTACTAAATTTGAAAGCTTATGCTCTCAAACCAAAGGGCCTGAAGACTTAAGACTGATATGCCTGTGTTTATGGTATGGGTTATAGACTATTCTGGCAATATACATAAATAGCAGCTGATGCGGGGTCGGTGAGCCAAGCAGTCAAAAGAAGGATTTCTTGAACTCTCAAGGTCTGGCAGTAGCGCTCTTTTACTTAGAGAATAGTGTGGAATAGCATGCAGACAGGACCCATGGGCAATAAGAGCTGCTGCAAACATGGGTTGAGGGAAGGGCTAAATTTAAGGCATACGTATGTGAGTTATCTCTTTACAAGGAAAGAATATGTAAAAAAGTCATTAAAATGGTATCACTGCAGGTGGGGTCTGGTTATTAAGTGGTTCTAGAATTTTTAGATAAGGATCAAACTGGATTAAGTAACTGGCTGAAGCCACCACCTTAAATATTATTTTTAGCTAAAGACAAAGGAGGATGTTGGGGGTGGAGGGGGAGTCAATCATGGGAGATTGCCACACAAGTACAGTAAGCAAGATGCAGATTTAAGTCCTGGCCTTTGGCATTGATTAACAGTTTCTAGAGATAAGGTCATCCCCCCTTCTTCCTGGGACAGAGAGGGAGACAACTTTACAGATGGAGATTTCCTTTACAATGTAAATGTCTCTTAACAAAGGGTGAGTAAATTCTACTCCTCTTAAGCTTCTTCCCATCTGCAGTTTTTAACAGTAACCAGCCTAAGATAATCCTCATCAGCAGCTAGTGAATTTCATACTATGATTTCTTTCTCTCAAAATTAGGCCATAATTTCCTTCTCTCAAATTCAAAATTTCTCCATCGTCAACCTGAGGGCTTACTCAATTAAAACAAGAAGAAAAAGAGAAGATTCCAAAATCAATTCTGTCCCAGTATTCATCTACGTTAACATTAAGCTCGATTATTTATATTTAATTTTATGGAAGCTAGGATGTATTTATCATATAATTAAGTTATAGCTATATTATGGAACCATTATTAATTATTAAGTCCTAGTAACTATTAGCAACTCAGTGATAATAACATTTAATATAGATATATTTGTGAAGACATGTAAAAGTTTAAAAGTTTTAATTTAATATCATAAAATTGAAACATATTACCTTAAAGAAAACCTCACATTGTGAGAAAATGTAGTACTCTTGATAAGGTTTTGGATTTTGATATAACTGAGCAGCTGAGATCAATCCTGGCTCCTTTTTTTTTGCTTTGTCACTTTGAACATATCACTCATTTTCTCATATCTTTTCATCTGTAAATTAGATGTTGTAACAACATCCACATCCCAGCTTGTTGTCAGGAGTAAATCCAATATTATGAATGAGTACTTTAACCGTTTACTGTATACATAAAGTGCTCAAGAATTATTGGATATTATACATAATTTTATTATCAAGTTCCCTAGGTTCACTCTTTACTGTTAGTGTCATATGGAGTTCTGTCTTCCCGACGATTATAACTTAACACATTTTGTAGGACAAAGATGACAACTAGTGATCACTACTTTGTAGGCTCAATGTTTCTTATTGGCTCACCATGCCTGGGCATCTGCTTTCCTGGGTCAGGCATAATTGTCCTTTATATATTATCAGTAAGTAGATACACTAACTCGTAGCACAGGGAATAACATCCTAAATAAAATATTTGTGAAGTCACAATATATAGTCAAAAATTTTTGTTATTTCTGTTAGGACCTGGAAGCTAAAACAGTGAATGGTGTGCTTCAAAACTGGATATGGGTCCACTCTAATTTGCGTCGGTGTGAATCTGTTTATTCAGATCTTATTCTTCCCTTGTCTAACTCAACAGTACTGAGCTGTCCACTCCTTGATCAAGGCCTTTATTACTAATAAGCCAAAATGCTATGATTTCCTTTGCACCTGCACAAAGCACATTGAGTACTGATTCTTTATCGGTTGTCTTCTATGAGATTCTTTGTTCCCTCAAATTGCTTCACAAAATTCTGGCCGGTTGCCTTACTTTTTAAACACGCTTGAAAGAGCTTACCTCTTTTTCTAATTTGACTGATCTTTGGGCAACTGTGCTCTATCTGTAAATCACGTTCTCTTGGCTGTAATCACGTTTCCTTGTTCTCTGTACTGAGGCACCTGGAGAAGCGTTCATAATTCCTTTCAGCAAAACTGGTAAAGGTCTGAAGTGAAAAAAGGAGTCTTCCATCCCAGGGCACAATGGCATTTCATATGTAATCTGAATAAATCTCCATATACCTTTACTCCTAAATCAGCTTGATCGATCTGTTACTATTTAATCCCTTTACAACCTATATGGCACAGTTACTCATTTGTTAATCTAATCCCCCTGCATTAGGTTTGAAAACCAACTATCCCTCTGACTTCTCTGCTTTTGTTAATATTACCACAGCTGGTCTAGCACAGCAAGATTAAATATCTGAGACAGCTTTAGTATTTTTAACGACTTTGAACCAGTATCTTTTTATTTCACAGGCCTGATGAGGTTTTCTTTTTGATGTCCATATCTTAATTTCCATTTACACAGAATCACTTTAGCTCAGGCCCTGGCTATCTCCTGCCTTTACCTTCACAGTGTTTTAGCCTCCTAATTAATTGTCTTATTGACGATCTTTTTTGTATACTGGCATGAAATTATTTTTTCTAAAATGTGACTTAAATCATGGGTTTTAGCATCAGTTTTTAAACAGTATTAAAATGCTTGGATGTTCAATGTCTCAAGAAGCTCTGAAAATCATATTTTTCAGAAGCTAAGACTGAATATGCTGCCCATTGATGTATTTTGTTCTTTTATAATGTTTACTTTCCTGCTCCAAATAATTTTTCAATTAAATATTCCATTTTCCTTTAGTGTGTTCTATTTTCAACTTAAAAATAAGCCCTTTTTTTTGTATTATCAATATAAATGTGATGGATGTTCATGACACTTATTATTTGCCAAAATTTTGATTTATTAATAAGTGAATAAATTAATTAGGTAAAATGCTGAGTTTACTCCAACTAAATCTTTTGCCATTATTAACAAAAAAGGAGAAATTTTTTAAAGAGTATGTATATATTGGAGCAATTTGCATGAGAAAAGATTCAGTTTTATGTGCAGACTTAAACGCACAGCTAACATCCTTCAATAAATGCCGTGAGATGGGAAATATATTAACGGTAGAGCCGAAAGGAGAAATGCCATGTAAATATAAACAACAGATAAAAGAAAACTATGTTGCTTACAGATTGTAGTCCTATCATGTTTTGCTACACTCCTTCAAAAGTTATGTTTACTCTTGGTTAGTTTTTAAGAGCAAAAATATTCCAAAGGATTTGCATAATAACTTTTCTCCTTATGACTTCAAGATAGGTATTCTCAGAGATGAGAATAACTTGCATTCCACTGAAAGGTGTGCTGTTTGCCATTGTCAACTTGAGGTAAATATTTATAAGCATACTGCACCTTGGGGCTGTCAGGAAGTTTTTATTTCCCTAGCCTGTGCTTTTATAATAGAAAAAAAAAAAAACTGACTAAAGAAGCACTCACCTATCAGAAGACTACTAGATAGAAAAATTGGCTTTAACCCTTCTCCTTCTTTAAAGATTTATTTTGAAGCAAATAATGAATCCAAAGTCTCTGAGATAAAGCTAAAAAGCTAAGCAGATTCTATCAAAGACAAAAATATACCAAATGATTCTCACAACATCAGTAGGATGAGAGACCACTTTTTTTTTTGGTGAGGAAGACTGGCCCCAGACTAACCTCTGTTGCCAATCTTCCTCCTTTTGCTTGAGGAAGATTGTTTCTGAGCTAACATCACTGGCAATCTTCCTCTATTTTGTATATGCGACACTACCACATCATGGTTTGATGAATGCTGCGTAGGTCTGTGCCCAGGATCCAAACCCAAGAACCCCAGCCCCTCCAAGCACAGCATGTGAACTTAACCACTAGGCCACTGGGCCAGGCCCAGAGACGCCACTTTTTAAATTCCACTCACTGCCCAGGAAAAAAAAAAACAGATTAAAAAATACACTTATCTTCCCTCATCTAGGACAACACATTAGACACAAAGGTGCCCTCATTTCTAAGTTGCCCAAGAATGAAGGCCAAGTAACTCAAGGTGTCAAGGTGCCCACATTTTTATGTTAGATAAGCCTGAGAGCCAAAAATGCCAGGCACGTGTGTCTTGACAGAGGAGAGATGTTGTCAGTTTATACCTGTGAAGAGCTGTTTGACGAATGCACTAAACCAACGAATTCATCAGGAGTAAGAAGTGGGATGGAGAAGATTTGAAGTGATACACAAGAGAAGAGAGATCCATCCAGTTACGTTACTCCCAGCCACTTAGTCATTAAATTCTCCATTTGTCACAAAGTCCTAGTCAAGGTGGTGGCTGCCCCAATTTCTACAAAGATTAAATGAAGGGCGGTGGATAATGGAACAAGCTATGGATCGTTACTGTCTGCAGCGTGTCTAGATGCCTTGATTGAGAGTGATCACCTCATATCTTTACCAGCAATTCTAGAGCCTACCCTCCCTCAGGCTGCATTCTAGATGGTCTATGCTGCTTGCCTGGTTGGGTGACCTAGATCTTTATCCCCCAAATATCTTACACCTTATTTTCCCTATCTGTGTAAGGCCTGGGTTGTTGCTGTTGCTGTTCACAATTATCATTTGGCATGAAAACACCAAGAATTGTCCCAGTGAATCTTCTTCATTTTGGACATGTTACAACTTTCTTTTATTGTGAAGAAATCCTTCTAGAATGCCATTGAAATCAGGGTCACCTTTCCCATCGGTAGTAACTACTATATTTACCTGCTAGTTTACAGGCAGAAGGACACCAGAGTGACCAGGGAGTAGTTGTTTCTTCCAGTCTGGTGGAACCCTCACTATGTCCCCAATTGAAGTGTCATTTCCTCTAAAAGAACACCTCTGATATGGCCGCCAGTAAGGTTGTGGGGATGAGATGCATAAATTCTGCAAATGGGTCTCAGGGAGCGATAGCGAAAAGAGCTAATCCTACTTACAACTTTTGTTTCCTGAATCCAGCACTACATGTCAATGGTTGATTTAGTATATACACCACAATGTGGAGGACAACGTTCAAGGGCACAGGGTGGCACAGAGTGCCACCATAACACGAGGACAGCATATTTATGGCAAGCATCAACAATGTATTGCACTGCCCCTTCTGTGAATCAGGTTTGATATTTTCCTCCTAAGTGATCATAGACAATCTCCACATAATCCGTATGTATGACATGAAAGAGATGCATCTGTCAAATAGGGATATGTATCAAAGAATTGGTGCCAAACGTTCCTGTAATTTATTTGTGCTTTTTGGAACTGACTGTGTCCAATTCTGTTTTGCCATTTCCATCATACAGTGGATTACTGCTGCATCTGGATAACTTTATGATTCAGTTGGTTTTATGATAACCAGTTCATGATAGGGAGGTCTGATTGCAGAGTCACTTGGTGTCCATTGGCCCCTTGTGATTTCTTACCAAAGTCCTGCACTATGCCAGGGCCTTCAGTTTCAGGTTGAGACCTGTTCTGTGCACCAAAGGCATGGACTTGCTCTAATACTTTAGAGATCTACCAAAATTTCCCCTAATGAAGCTTCAAAGTCACACCACATAACACACCACCAGTCCAGCACAGATGCCTCTAACATCACTAGATCACAGAGAAGATTGTCTGTATCCTGGACCTGCTACAAAGCTCTTGCTTGCTCCGGGCCCTACAGAAATGATTAAATTTATATTTTGATTTAAATTTTGTTTCATAGCGTGACTGATGTAGTATTTTAAATAGTAGCACATTGATAGAAAGCAGATGTGATGGGGGCTAATACTTCTGCATCTTTGAGTCTTTGATGCTGTTGCTTATTATTCCAGTTCCTCTGGGGTGCCACACTGTTTCTGATTTTCTCTATTGGCTAGAGAGTGGAAATTTTCCACTTGGAAGTTCCCTTCATAATGACTTTTAGTCCACAAGTGAAGAAATCAATAAGAGGAAGTGGTTAGTTACTGAATGTATCTGCCCTAATTGTATCCTGGGGGTTGGAAATAACCACAGAATTGGTCCCCAAACACCCATCAGACACAGTGTGAGATGTATATGAATTAGAACTCCATTTTTGAACTAGCTTTCATAAGCCTTCCTCTAATTGGGGACAATAAAGTTTTCTAGATTTCCTCTTATTAATGTCTGTTCAGACATCATATCTAATAGTCCTCAAATTGTCTAGATATTTCCTTCTGCCTAATGTACATTAACCTGGTATGGCTGCAGATGATTTTAGAGAAGGATCAGAGGAATGTTTCTAGTATACACATGCAATAGGATTGCCTGGTCCTTCTCAAGGTGTTGCAGTGTCTGCTCCTCTACTTTCTGTGCCAGTGGCTGACATCAGGTTTTATCTAAAAGCTCTTGATTTTTTATTATATACTAATAAAAATATTTTCCACAAGTCAAACAACGTGCTGTCATTGTCCATTTGTTAGTGGAAAGTAACTAAGACATCGAGAAATCCTCAATCCACTGCAGCCATCAATGGACTTTTTGAAATCAAGTATAGACCCTTTTAAAATATTTTTGAACATATAATATTTATAGCAGATTTTATTTTTTTGATTGGCCATGGCTTCTCTTAGTATATGTTGTAGGCACCTATAGAGCCTTTCTTGAACAAGAAAATAAATATCATGATACGGCATTGAAAATAAACCATTGAATTTTCCTGCTTTTAACTCTCTACCTATTGGCCAATATTTTGAATCTACTATAGATAGTCACGTGAATTTGACTATTTACCCCATGTTAACCATGATTTTACCTGTAAAGCAAATTGAATATTAAATTGACCAATTTTCTTTTAGTCCAATTACCTAATTAAGTTTATTTCCTATTATTTTAAGATTTGTCCTCATTTTGAAAGTCCATGCATCAAAAAGCTAATAGTTTGTATAGTCTACACCTTGATTTCTCTGGATGTTATTAGGCTAAGTGAAAGAACATCAGGACCATTTGTTTATGGACACATTTGCCAGAAGTGGATTATGCCTTTAGTAAGTGCAAGGATTATAAACATCCTGTACTTTTTTTTAATGAGACTTCATAAATCTTGTTTTAGAATTATCCACATTCAAACATTTTGAAACTGATTTCAAATTTCATGTCTCCAAAAGCATGCACTCAGTTACATAATACACTTTACTTCAAATTAGTCATAAAGAAAAGCAAATACTCTAGTTTCCTCTTTATATACCAGGTCATGTGTCCTAGTCACACAAAGTGAATAATTATAATTGTGTTGAAGAGCGCACCTCTGTTTTCTTCTACTAAATATGATAAATTGCCTCTGACACTGAAAATAATACTATGACATGTTCTTGTTGTAGGCCATATATAACTATTTCTCTGTATATCCTTTGGTGAGCAGTGGTGAGGTTTCAAAATGAATCCATCAATAAAAATGATTCCAAATGGGTAATTTATAATTAAATTGCTAAAAATGCACTTGTCTGCATTGTTAAATATTTATGGTAAATGTGACATGAAAGTTGAAACTGGTCATCTGTATCAGCTGTCAGCAGTTTGTAACTGCACTCAGCTAGTGAAGTTTCACTCTACCTAGCAATGGAATTTATTGCAGAAAGATATAGCAATAAGGTGGGTGACTCATTTGAGAGAAATGACAGCCAAGATAGGCAGACAACAGGCAGGAGCTGTAGTTTCTGCCTTCATAATTAGGTCTCTTTCTGACTTTTTTCTCTAGTCAAATAAATTTTAATAATCATGTATTTTAAGAGGAACCGAGATTTCCATGCAGTCTCCTTTTCCAATCAATTTGTGTATCTAAAAAGTTTTACATGAGAGCTAGGAGTTTTTGTGGGAGATAGGTAAGATTTTTATTGAACATGATCACCCTGGCTCTTAACAAATTCCCAAATATAAAATCAAAGCCTAAGGAAAGGGGGGGGGGGCAATTATAAACTGCCAATTGAATTCCTGAGAAAGGTCCACACGGCTTAGTAGAAAAGAGTCTATTCGACTCATACAATTTTCAGCTTTTTAGGTGTAACATTGGCTTGTGCAAAGAAGACTTGCATTTTGTGAAGTGTTAAAGAAATTTAATATATGTTGAATAAAACTTTTGACTTCATCAACATCTATGGTATGGGGTAAATAAAGGATTTTATTTAAAAACGCACAAACATGGGCTGGCCCGGTGGTGCATGGGTTAAGTGCGAACTTAACTACGTTCCATATTCGCACATTCTGCTTCTTGGCTGTCCAGGGTTCACCATTTCAGATCCCAGGTGCGGACATGGCACCGCTTGGCAAAAGCCATGCTGTGGTAGGTGTCCCACGTATAAAATAGAGGAAGATGGGCATGGATGTTAGCTCAGGTCCAGGCTTCCTCAGCAAAAAGTGGAAGATTGGCAATAGTTAGCTCAGGGCTGATCTTCTTCTTCAAAAAAAAAAAAAAAAAGCCACAAAATAAACTACAATCTAGGTTTAACTAGAGGGTTCTGAATTAACACAAATATATTAGCATGGATTGGGTCCAATGTTTAAGGCAGGCATTAGCCTCCACCAAAACTTCACTGTCAATTTCTCTTCATTCTCAGCAAGAATAACCGCTTCTTTCCTCAAAGGACTTAAGACTCTCCTGGAAAGGATAACTCTCTTCTCTGCTAGAATGAACTTGGATAGACAATGTTATCTTTTCTTCCTGGTGCAAAATTTCAAAATCCAGCACATTCAGTGTAGGAACTACGTAAACTAAACATAGGACACATCATATAATTCACCTTCACAGTCAATTATAATATTCTGTTTAGATAGAAAAATGTCTTGAAAATGAGTCAATAAGTTTCTCATTGTTTTAGTATAAATTCAGCTTAAACCATATTATAATTGGATTTCAATGAACTTTTTTTCCTGAAAATTTTAAGCCATATTCAAAACTAATAGAAGCTAAGAAAAGTTTTAGGCTTATTAAAATCAATGACAAAGACTAGTGAAGTTTTGCATTTTCCATTATTTGGAAAACATTTCATAGGAAACAAATGTGCATATTAGAAAGGTTAGTGCATCAAGTGGCATTATGGATGGGCATTGTTTATGGAATATTCATGCTAGTGAAAATGAATATCTCACCATCTGTCTAACTGACGTCATTCTGAGACAAAAGGAACAAAATTGACTCAAGGAAAACATGGTTTATTATAATGCAAACTGCATTTTGTAATCCTGTGTATGTCAATAGATATTAAATATTTCTTTACTTTTCTTCAGAAGTCTTTGCTTAACATGTTAAATAAACACTATTTTAGACTTAAAGATACTTAATAATTAGAAACTTGAGTTGATGACTGCATTTTTTTCCCTAAAGATTAATCTGATTCTTTTATTTAAAACTTAACATTGAAACAGCAATTAGTAAGTTATCCACAACTTTTTAATTATTGTGTAAAATTGTAATTATTATTTAATTTAGATAATATTAAAAAAGTATGACTTCTTTTAATATCATTGATGAAAACATTTGACTACTAAATATTGAAATGTCAATATGATCTAATATAGAGAAAAGAAGATTAATATAAATTTGAAATTTAGCACAGGGACTGTTTGTGTATTATTCAGATATCATAAAGGACAGTATATCAATTATTCAATCCATCTAAAGACTTAGATAGTGGACAATATCCAAGTATACAGTCAAGTGGAAATTATATTCTTTTGAAAAATCGACTCGAATTACATATGAAGCACAGCTGATTATTTACAAAAATCATTTGGTGTCATTTACCTGATTATTTGCGACTCATTTGTGCAATGTAACTGAGGAGACTCAGATGCGATAAGCTAGTGGCTTAAAAGCAGTTTATAAAAAATGTTACCAGCACTTTTTTAACTTAATTGCACCTAAATTTGGCCACCTAATACTTTGTTTATCTGGCAGACATATTTAAATGATGACGACGTCGTCATCTTCCCCATGGCAACACATGCTCTTGCTACAAGTACAGGGTATATTTAGGGGTAAGATGTAGTGATTTGCTTTATGCTATTCCAGGTATGTAGTCTAATGTGTCCCTTTGGGGCATGCAGAAAACTATTTTATGACGCATATATGCACATTTGTATACATGCGCATCTATATACAGATATCAATGTACGTTAAAGCAGTTGTAATTTGTACACTGATCATTTGAAGTTTAATAAACGACGGAAGCAGATTAAACAGTTTTGATGCATATTCAAGTAATTTAGCCAATTTTCAGCTTTACATGTCTAAGATGTGTTTCTTATTCTTTGAGAATTTAAAATATATGTTCTTATTTGTTTTTAATAAATGTCTTACAATCTTGCTCAAATTTGCCTATATGCTGAACTGATTTGAAGGTACTTATCTCTTTTACCTTTCTCTATAGACATAATATTTTTTAACTGAGATAACGTGGCAACTCAGAATAAATTCTAATGAAGGTTGTTCTCAAATCTAAATTTTCTATTGCAATGTGCAAATGTCAGCCCAAATATTTTTAAGGTCTGACTCTTTGCCTCCAGTAAGAGTAACTTTCTTTGAGAAATATTTTTTAAAGAAAAGAAAAAATCATTTAAAACATCTCTTTGGGTTATATTTGTTTCTTTTCTTTTAAATGTTCAAAATCACAAGTTTCTAAATGCTTTCCATCCAGGTACACAACATGCTTTTAGCAAATTCATGACTGGAGCCCTATACAAAGATTATTTTGTAAGTTGAGATATTTCAAGGAAAAAATGACACTGTTGAATACTTTGGTTAACTATTTCCAATTGATTTCAAACAAAATATAAACAAAATCTAGATGTCATATTTATGTAAAACTTCAATGCCATTTGACAAGAACAGTAAAGATTCTGAGGTTTTACTCTACTTGCAAGCTAGTAAGTTAGTATGTCACAGTTTCATAGGTGATGGAAGAAGATACAAGACTCCTGGCTCAGAGAAGAGGAAGGGTTATTACTCACAGCAAGAGCAGCAGTCAGAGCATCATCAGTCTGCTGATCTTCTCCAAAAACCGATTCCCAAGACACACCACAAGGAGAGCCGAGGATAGCCATTTGCAATGGGTTACATTACAGGAGATGAACCTTGAGCTTATGGAAACTGAATCTTTTCTAATGGGCAGTATCCAAGCCTCCTTTTTACTTAGAGGAAGACAGTATCTCTATCTTCAAGGCTGTTTGCCATAAAAGCATCCTTGAATAGAATGTCTGAAACAGATGGTAGTCAATGCCTCCTTTGGAAAATGCAAGAGACTAATGAAGAATTGTCTTACAATTACTTTTTACTAATTTAAAGTTAATTTGCAATGTAGTTCTTCAAAGGCTCAACCATTTCTGAAATCTACAATTTCCAAGGCAAGGAAGAACACACAGACAGCTGAAGTACCTTTTAATATTCAACATTAACTTTATAAAATGTTTTATGGTTCATGTACTTTCTTACCTTTAAATAATGTATAAAGTTAATTTCCTCTTCTTCTTCTTCTTTTTTCATGAGGAAGATTGGCCCTGAGCTAACATCTGTTCCTGATCTTCCTCTTTTTTTTTCCCCCAGAGCCCCAGGGCATAGTTGTATATCCTAGTTGTAGGTCATTCTAGTTCTTCTATGTGGAATGCCACCACAATATGGCTTGATGGGCAGTGCATAGGACCACACCCGGGATCCAAACCAGTGAACCTGGGACGGTGAAGCAGAGTGTGTGACCTTAACCACTTGGCCATGGAGCCAGTCCCCAGGTAATTTCTAATTCTTTTAAATTGGTAAAATATTGTACCCTGTTTGAACACAATTTTGAATATATACTAAAACAAATTCCAAGTATATATTTATCCCATATATGCCTTTAGTAAGAATATTGTTTTTATAAACATAGAAAAACAATGTGGTCCCCTAAAATTCATATTTGCTTTTTCAACCCCAAGCAAATAATTGCATTTTCTGTGATATACTTTTAACTGTATTTACAATAGCATGCATAATATTATGAGACATTTTGTTTATAATAAAAGGAACTTTCAAAAGCTTTACTTTGACTCCATAAATTAAGTGAAAAATAATTAAATCCTCACTAGGAAACAAATTCTGATTTTCTATTTGAATAATTTGTTGGCATTGGTGTAAAGCTGATATAATTTAACTGTTTGAAATGTTCGTCTGGTAATGCAGCTGGCACATTAATATCTATTATTTTCTTTTATACCTTCACACACACACACACACACACACACACACACACACACAAAATAAAAATAAAACGTGTAATTGCAAATTGCAAATAAATGAAATAATTTGATTTACATGAAAAATCATGCTTCACCAAAGAGCAGGTTTCTTCAAGTTTGTGTGTTAAATTCTTGTGTGCTGCACAGTCTTTTTAATATAAGCAATAAATTTTGAAGTAAATATTGAAGCAACTTCAACAGATATCTGGTTTTCATGTAGTCTGTGCCATTCTGATATCTCTATGATGTAAGTTACGTGGCATCAACTTGGAGAAATAAAAATTTGGATGGCAATTTTTCATTAAACATGCTATCCTCTTTTATTTCTTCTTTATATTGCTGTGCTGCCAAAAATATTTTACTACAAAATAAAAATCACTACTATAAAAATAAATATAGATTAACATCAATAAATTATTACATCACTATATATCAAGAACATTGAGACTGGTTTCTGTATACTCTGTGGTTGAACTGCTCACCTTCTATTTCCCACACATATTTTATATGTGGCAAATCTATACTTATCTTTTTTGCCCAATAACCATTTACTGTGGTCTGATAACCTCATGCAGCTCATTGTTTTCAGCATGGGCCATGGGACGACTAGCTGGACATCAAGTGATGCGTTGAGGCAGCCACGTTTAAACCCACTCCCACTAACATCATAGCCCAGAATGTGTTAGCCTTCCTTAACTGATCTGATCTAAGAAGAGTTCTCTAATAGTAAGCAACCTGAAGGCTGTCCTTAAAGGGGAGGTTCACAAAGCCACCTGGTATATATTAATGCAACTACTAATAATAACGTTTCATTCAAAACGGAAAAATTTTGGACAAAGTTTAAGCTGAACAAAGCACCAGTACAATATGCATAAAAAGGGACTATCTTCAATAAAAGAGGCTATGTGTTCACCTTATTATTGGCTTATAATTGACAGTAGCCACAGACAATTTACTTCATGTTGGTAGTTATACATATGGTCATTAAATGATTTTCACTTTCATTACCCTTAATTTCTATCATTACTGTCTTTATGCGTGCATTTCCCTTTGTGTATTTCATCATTTTTATTATCATGCAATATATTTCTTATGCTTCCCAAATTCCAAACATCTATGAATCACCATCATTATCATTTAACTCTTAGTGCTTTGCTCACTCACCAGGCTTAGAGAAATCTTACTCTAAATGAACTAGAATTTCCCATTGAAGTCAAAAAAGCAAGTTCAAGAGTCATCAGAAAGACTAGGGTATAAAGCAATGTGATTTGGGTGAGAGAAGAACTGATGATTTCGAGGAGGTATATTACAGCAAGCAGTGACTAAGACATCAGGAAGTTCTCTGTTTTCTGCACAATATCCATATCTAATCAAAGTCTAATTTGCTTTCATCAAACTTATTAAATGTCTTACAAGAGATATTTCAGATCAAGAGATAGATTTGCATTTAGATTTCAGTTCTAACATTAATTAACTTGTGACCTACACATATTAGTTTATTTATTTATAAAAACAAATTACTTATGCCTACTACATAAAATTGCTTAGAGATTAAATGAGATAAAGACAGTCAGTCATGTAATTTACTACCTGGTTCTTATTAAACTTTAAATGTTTATAAACAGTTATAATTCTTAATTACCATTTTTGATTAACTTATGTACACTGCACTCTTTCTAGATTATGGGAATACGAAGACACACTATTCCTCTCTCTTCTTTTCTTCACTGCTCCTATCACTGATGTAATTCAGTCCTTCACCACATTTTGCCTAGAGTTTTGCTACAACCTCCAGTTTGATTTTTCTGCCTTGCTCTCTCACCAAGTCAGACTTCATTCTCCTGGCAATTACCTTTCAATTATACAGGTAGTATTTTTTAACTCATATCATCAATAGTTTATAATGATTCTTTAGTACTTTTAGAAGCAAAGGAAACATTGAAAAATTATCTTCAAGGCTCTGCGTGACTTTATAAGCCACTTTCACAATCAGTTATTTATCCCTTCTTTGATTTAAGGTTAGTGAGCTCTCTGTACATGCTGGATTGGATTTTACAAACTAAGCACAGAGACATGATTTGGTTACAGTCTCTACTCCAGAAAAATTAATAAGAAAGTCCACTTAGTGAGTTGTATAATGGATTAATGGTGTTGAGGCTGTGGGGACATCAGGAAGGACAGGTTCACTCTGTGTAAAGTAGAGAAGATGGCATTTAGTGTTATCCTTGAGCAAAGGATTATATTTGCCAGAAGAAACAATATGTGTGTAGACTGAGAAGAACTAAAACTTATGTCTATTCAAAGACAGTGAGATGCCAAATAGCAGGAGATCAGGTTACAAAAATTGGTTGGAGATAGATGGCAGGTGCTTTTGATAATTTTCTTATATAACATAGACACAAAAGAAAACTGTGGGGTCGGCCCTGGTGGCTTAGTGGTTAAGTTTGGCATGCTCTGCTTTGATGGCCTGGCTTCATTTCCTGGGCATGGACCCAGACCACTCATCTGTCAGTGTCTATGCAGTGATGGTGGCTCACATACAAAACAGAGGAAGATTACTAACAGATGTTAGCTTGGGGCGAATCTTCCTCAGTAAAGAAAAAACAAAAAGAAGAAGAAGAATGTGAACAAAGAGACCAATATATTAGACTTAATGATGAGTATAAGAAAGTTATCATAATGCTAAAGAAAGAGTGAAAAATAAGCAACATATAAGTGACTGCGTATTTCAAGTAAATATTCTAAACTGCTAGCTGTAGCAATCAAGGACAGCTGAATTTCTAAATCCGTGAAAAGAACATCTCATTAGAAAAGTCAGAGGGATGTTTTCAAGTGATTATTTTTTTAATGCGTCAGTGAAAAGAATAAGACTTTGCAACCAAGATCTCAAATATGTATAGTTCATGTAACACCAGATGGATTTAGACCCAAATTTTGAAGGAATGATTGAAAGGATAAACAACATTTTAATATGTTTATGTTTTACATCTTAAAATTGAAGCAAAATCATGTATGAAGTTATGTTTAAATGACACTCAAATATAACAAGCAAGATTGTCAATTAATCTCATGGCTGGATATTGCAGACAAGTTGCAAACATCCAAATTATTAACTTTGTACTTTTCTTTTTTTGGAAGATTAGCCCTGAGCTAACTACTGCCAATCGTCCTCTTTTTTGCTGAAGAAGCCTGGCCCTGAGCTAACATCCATGCCCATCTTCCTCTACTTTGTATGTGGGATGCCTACCAAAGCATGGCGTGCCAAGCGGTGCCATGTCCGCACCCGGGATTGGAACCCGCGAACCCAGGTCCTCGGAGAAGCGGAACGTGCGAACTTAACCGCTGCACCACTGGGCAAGACCCTGTACTTTTTTTTTTTTTTTTTAATTATAGCACTTTTAATCATCTAAAACCAAAATGACAGCATAGAATCTTTCTGCACTGTTCTTCCACTTAGTCATATATTGGTCTTGCTTAAAATCAAAATTAGCAGTCCTGTACAAGTTTCTGAGTTTGGAAGGATACATATTGTTCTGAGAATCTAACAAAAGTAAATTTTTCATTTTGTATCCTCACTACATACTAGACATTTCTGCATAAATCCACAGGACTTTCACGTAGAATACCCATTCATGAGTAACGTCAACTTTCTTGGAGTACTACCATAGTTGTCTTTGGGTTTAGAGAATGAATAGTAAGAATACTATGTTTAGAGATTTTTAGAGGTTTAGTTATTTTCCACACATGAGTAGACTGAAGAAAAAATTCTGTTTTTAATTACCAATCAATACACAACTTGGTCCTGTGTTAATTAAGCAACCTAATCAGTTATCTGGATATTTTTCCTATATTTGCTCAGGAATAAATGTAATATAATTCATGGAAAGTATCAAACCATAAGCAGCCATCCACCATTCACTGACTAAGGACCCACTTTAAGGATTATCCTGTCTTCTCCTCCTGAGTCTTTTTGGCACTGTGCCATCCATAAGCACTTTAGCAAGAAAATGAATGAGGAAAGATAAGGGAGCTGCAATTCAAATTATTTGGCAGTAATTTAGCCCCAAATTAAAAGATAAAATTTAGAGATTATGTATGCACTTTATCTATATATACCATTCCTGTTTAATGGAGCGTTGTCTCAAAGTCCTGTGATTGATTGTATTTTGATTACGTACATTCTATCCCCTAACTCTAAAAATAATTTCATTTTACAGTCTGTTGGTGGATTGCAGAATCTATAGGTTCTGCAACTTAAAGACACACAACTGTTTTTTCTACTTTGGTCTAGTGTTGGCCATTAGGTTTCCACTCACTAGAGCAGTGGTTCTCAACTGGGGGCAATTCTGCCTCCCCCAACCCTACCCAGGGGACATCCTGCAATGTCTGGAAACACCTGAGACATTTTTGGTTGTCATCACCTGGGGAGGGGGGCTACTGGCCTTCTGTGAGTTGAAGTTAGGGATGATGTCAAACATCCTATGAAACATAGGACAGCTCACCACAGCAGTGGATTATGAGACCAGAGTGTCCCTAATGCCAAGGGTGACAAACTTTGAAGGAGAGTTCAACAGAGCTACTAAGGCAATGATTTTTCCTCCTCTCGTCTGCTTCTTGACTGACACTCAATAACTTAAGAATTTGGCAGATTCTATCTTCAAAACCTCTTGTAGCATGTTATATAATGAAAAACTTGTTGGATATTATTAAGCCTGCAGTTAATTGGTCATATGGGAGTGGCTAACTGGCTACACGCCCAAATAATACTAACATTGCATCTAGAACACTGGATTAACATATGATTTGCCTTACTAACACAATATATATAGGAAAATATTCACTATTATGATTTCCTGAAATGAGCTCTGTTTCTCTATCTCTAGAACTTGTATCTCATCATTTAAAAGTATATAATCTTATTGTTATTTTCAAATGCTTTTTTTCTAAAATTTTATACCCACAAATGAAATTTATAACTTGCAGTTGTGCCTCTTGTTTGGGAAAAAAATAAATCTAGGTATGTGATACATCCCATGGAGATTTTGTGAAGTAATTTTCTTTTTTTTCCTGTATGTTTTTTCTTTTCTTTTTTAATTGTCTATTGATGAAATATCGGAGGCAATTAAAAAAGCTTTCACTTTCAAGAAGGAGCAGTTGAACATTTGCATTCTAGAAGCCTGGGATCAGAAAAGCTTTGGTATCAGCAAGTTAGTAAACTCAATAGTTTAGATGCAGCCAAAGGCTGTGCATAGGTGGATATCTGTTATAAACTGCTGACGTGTTGAAAAATAAATACATTCCTTCCTGAAATGCTTGCAAGACTTCAGGGCATGCTGCTGAAAGTTGGAAGCAGCTATTCAATTGCCAACTACCTTCCATGCTAGAAAGTACCACACACTTTCCCAAACTTGAAACAAGTTTTTCTTTAGCGTTTAGTTTTAAGATTTCAGTTTTTTATTTCTCAAAAAAATTGCCCACGTGCTTATTGGTCTCAGACATAAAAATAGAATATAATCACGATGAGATGACTCAGATGATACCCATGTTTGGTTTCTATGTTCTAAATGCTGAAAGACAGTCTATAGAAAAGTTACATTTGAGGCATTTTTAGAGAAACCATTGTGTTCTATAGCAGAATTCAAATAGCAAATCTACACCTTTTTTATTTTTATTTATGTTTTTGCTGAAGAAGATTCACCCTGTGCTAACATCAGTTACCATTCTTTCTCTTTTGCTCACCTTGAGCTAACATCTATTGTCAGTCTTCCTCTTTTTGTATGTGAGCTGCTGCCACAGCATGGCTGCTGATGGACAAGTGGCCAGGAACCAAACCCAGGCCATGAAAGCAGAGTGCACCAAACGTAAGCACTAGGCCACTGGGGCTGGCCCCAAATCTATATCTTTTTGTTTTTTCCTTTTATTTTATCTCCAAGATTATTTCTACAATTGCTAAATATATTGAAAAGTGTGCACACATGCCACAGTTTTTAAATTTAATATCAGACAATTCTAATAAACATGGAAAAGACTTTCTTCCAAAGGTTTTATGGAAGCAGTCCATCCCTCAGATTTGTCTCTCGAGAAGAGGCTACAACATTTAAGAAAACTATCTGGTTTGTGTATAGGGGCAGTGAGCTGCAAAGTCCTCATCTCTTGACTTTTTAGCATAATAAATGACCTGGATTTAGTTTTAAGAAAATATAAATAGGTGAAAATACATGAAATTAAGCAGCATTAGTCTTTTTTTGGTATGTTTTTTGTCTTTTCTTTTCTTTTTTTGATGAGGAAGATTGTTCCTGAGCTAGCATCTGTGCCAATCTTCCTCTATTTTTTGTATGTGGAATGCCATCACCACATGCCTTGATGAGCAGTGTGTACGTCCTCACTTGGGATCCAAACCAGCAAAACTGGAGCTGCTGAAATGGAGCATGACAACTTAACCACTACACACCCGGTTGGCCCCAGCAGCATCAGTCTTAAATCTCATCCAATAAATGGTCATAAATGCAACAAAAACAGTTGAACTAATTATTTTTGAGTAAGTCCAATTTATTACCATACCACAGTGTTGTGGGCTAGAATGCATTACCTATTATCAACACCTTCTGAAGAACAGTTATGTTTATATGTCAATCTCAAGTATTCCAGCCACTTGGGGATCTCTGTTCTGTAATGGGGTAAAATAAGACTTCTGACTCTGCCCAAAACTAGATTAATTCTGGACCATTCAGCAAATATTATCCTAACCCGACCCTTTTATTAATTCGTATTCTTTGGTATCTGGATATCTGGAATAACGTTGCTAGAATAGCAATTATTTATATGGCAATAACTGGAAAGGTATAAACACCATTGCACATTAATAAATTTTCATTCTTCTTTATAAATTAATGTCTCATCAAAAAATCAACAAAAGTTTCAGAAATCAATTGGATTTCTGAAAATATGCTGTCATTCTCACCATTTGGATGGTCTTTTCCTATAACTTACTTGAGGATGCGATCAATAGATGCTAGTGTGTTTTCCTTGTGAGAAATTTGTATAGTCGAAGGTTTTAAGACACCTTTATTGTGAGCACGTGTGTACGTATGTGTGAGTGCATGCAAAATATCTAAGTGACTCACTGGTTAAGGTAACTGACCACTTCAAAACAGGAGAAACTAGTCCTTAATTATATCAGCCTTCAAACTTTGTTAATGTTTCTATACTTTGTTGGGTAGGTAACGGCCATAATAACCAGGAACAGAGAGATTTGGAGAATGGCTCTGCATCTTCAGAAAGAAAGTGTTCTAAACAATAATTATAGGGAAAACCAGTGACACTCAGGAGAACAAACTGTATTACAAGGCTAAATTTATTGACAAGAATAATTGGACATTTGTCATTATCAACCATCCGAGAAGCCCGACTTCTGGGACATTTGTATGGAGAATGAGTTCAGTCTTGATTTTTTTCATTTTAAATCCTTAAAGGTTTGATGCTTGAGGAGGAGAGAATGTGAAAGCCACCAAATTGTCTGTCAACTTGAACAGAGTGACAGATATTCTTAGCCCATTCCACTTGCTGTAACAGAATACCATAGACTAGGTGACTTATGAACAATTGAAATTTATTTCTCACAGTACTCAAGATTGGGAAGTCCAAGATCAAGGCACCAGCAGATTCAGTGTCTGGTGAGAGCCCATTTCCTGATTCATAGACTGTTATTCTCACATGGAGGAAGCAGCAAAGGAACTTATAAGGCACTAATTCCATTCACTGGGGCTCCACGTCATGACCTAATCACCCCCCATAGGCCTCACTTTCAAATACCATCACTTTGGGAATTAGGTTTCAACATATGAATTTTGAAGGGCACAATCTTTCAGTCTAAAGCAACAGAAAATAAAGTTGTCTTATTCAAGATCTTCTAATCTTCGTTATCTGCAATGCTTACTCCAATTTCCTTCAGCATGACCAACATAAATAATTTTAGTGTGCTTTGTTTTCACTTTATCAGTCATAAACTTTGATTTTGTCTGTATTAATTTAGTACTCATTCTCTCTATAAAAGTCAATTCAATATTATGCAAAAATATGTACTGAGAAATAAAAAGTTACAGAAATGAAGACAATAATGAGTTATATTGTTACTTAGTAGTTTATTTATAAAGTATGATTTAGCTGTTTTATATTACAATACTATATGATTTACTTATAGTTGTCATATCATTTTTCATGAAGGATCAGTTTAATGTAATTTCACTATCATTTATTATTGATATAAAAGTTCTCATTTTTTTGAAAGACAATTTAGATAAGAATTCTGAACTTTCTTATTATAAGCCAAAATACATAAAAATATTGATTTTCTTTACTAAGAAAATAACAATTTAAATGGTAAGATATGAAATGTTCTGTCTAGTTTAGTAATGGCAAAATAAATCATAGTTGAATGATTATTGCCTATTAGATGATACCATACAGAGAAAAACTTACATAACTCACAAAAACATGAGTGTTTCAGAATCTATGTTCTTAAAATTGTATATATATTTATCCACGGCTTTCTCAATGGAATAATTCCCTATGAGGAAGAACTTTTGCCCACAAAAGTTAATTATTTCATATTTTTACTTAAACAAAAGGAAAAAAAGTTTTCTAAATAGAGTAATTCCTAGAAATCATTAAGTATTATTAATTTGTAAGTTCTGATGTTCTTAAAGTTTGAAGACTATGGCAGAAGATAATCCAGAAAAATATGGAAACTAAGTCTTTGCAATATAAGCTAAAATTGCCAGTTTTTAAGATGCTGAGGCAATGTTGCATAGTTCACAATTATCATTCTCATCACCTATATCAATGCTGAAAGCAGGATATAAATTCAATATAGCCTTCTTTATTACTTACTTTATAACACTCATGTTATTTGACTTTGTTTCAAAACAATTAAGTTGGAGTATGTGATACTCCTTAGACAATGAGTTAAAAATGGTCCCCCAGACATTTACACCTTGATGGTGTTCAGGACATACCACTCCAAAATATGACACTTTGGCATATTGAATACCTTAAGCTGAAAAAAATTGAGAGAAAGTCAAGGAAGGACTCTCTGACCTTCTTCCACTCTTCTTCCCTTAAGTAAGTCATAAGACCCTCTTGTGAGAGATGCTCTCAGATGCAGAGGAAAGGAACATCCTTGTCTCCAAGATGGATGGATACTGAGAAGAATCTGAATGAACAGACCTCTCTAAGCTTCCCCCAGTTTATCACGCTTAGTTCATACTCCCTTTGCCCTATCATATTTTTCCATACTTTCCACACTTCATCAAACCTACCATAAAATCATGCAGGTTTAACCACTTCTTTGGGTTCTCATTTCCTTATGAAGATACTGTGTCATGTGAAACTTATATTAAATAAATGTCTATGCTTTTCTTTTGTTAAAGTGTCTTTTGGTACAGGCTCTCCAGCCAAGAACTTCAAAGTATAGAAAAAAAAGACATTTTTCCTTCCCTAAAATTTCAAGGAGCAGTCAAATTCAGAAAATTAGGAATGCACAAATGATGGAAAAATATTTGATTTTTTTCCTTCATCAAAATGAATATTAAAACAAAAGAGCAATTTGTGTTTATCCCCACCTTTATTTAAATCTAGATAAGTGACAGAGAAAGCCTCATTCGCCCTTCAGATCCCTGGAACGCTAATATTCTTATGAGAAATTAAATGACTTATCCTACATGCTGGTTACATGAACAAGTTGAGGGCATCTCAAAAGCCCTTCTCTCACATCTATGGAATACTTCAGGCACTGGGAGAGTGTGTCTTAACTCTTCTCACTTGGAGAATACTCATTGCCTGAGTGTGGAGGAAAGGAGAGCCTTCCACAGCCACAGCACCACCCTGTATGAATATCTGTGTACCTCCACTAGCCTATTAAATTCATACATGTTTATATTTGAGGATCTTGACAATTGTAGATGTCTGATACCTAAAATTGTGAGAATGGGGTGGGTTTGTTTTCTTTGCAAATTAATTCATGGATTGTCTAGAGATAAGAACAATATTTCAAATATATTTCTGTAGTCAAATGCAATGCAGAGTAATTAGTTTGAGATGAAAATTAGTTTGAGATGAAAATTACTAACAGATACTCTGAAAAAACAGGTTTGTGGATTCACTGGATCCACTTCCAGTTGTAGTATTGTAAATGTATAACATAATACCAGAGTCACGTGAAAATCCTGCGTTTAAAAATACAAATATCTCATTCAGTTATAGATTATCAATCTCCATACTGTACCATTATTACAAACAGTTTAATTACTATAACTCATCACTGCCTTATGTGTATACTTGTACCAGTTATAAAACTACTTTTAACAAATCCTTGCAATATTTTACTCAGGATACCTGGGTAGTCAGTTTCGAATTTAAAAATGTGATAAATTTTTTTGCCCTCTGCAAAATAAAATTTTTAAAAAGACATAAATTGATAAGCATTTAATCATTATGCTATTGCATTTTCTATATTTAAATTTCTGTCTGATTTTTAATCAACAGTGTGTTGAAACACATCAGCTTTTAGTTTCTTCCTATAATTTGTAAAGAAAGACCTGAGATGCTTTTGCTGGTTTTACCTTTTCTTTCCTTAAGAATTAGGAATTCTAATGGATCTGCTTCCAAGGAAGTTGATATACAGAAGTTAATGATTCCACTAATAAAGTAAAAGACAGAGGAGAGTAGAATACTTCTCCACAATTGCTTTGTTGTTACTCTTGTTGTTTTGGTTTATTTTTCCCCTCCCTGCACTGACCTACCTCTACTACCAAGTTTTGCATAATGTCTCAGCAAATATTAGGACTATATGAACGTGTATGACACACAAATGCCCATGGGTGTGTGAATCTCTATATGCAGATTGCCAAGAAGCCCTCAGGAATGTAATTTACTATATAGTATGCAATCTTTACAGAGAGACAGGCCTAGGTCTGAGCCCTGGCTGTCCTATAGGCCTGGGAGAGTCTTCTTAAATTTTCCAGACTCTCCTTTGATTAACTACTCTGTAAATGAGAGTAATAATCTCTGGTAATGGTAGACCCATTAAATGATAAAAGAAAGCGAAAGTCCTTAGCACAGTGCCTCAGGCACACAATAAACTTGAATAACCTCCCTTAACACTTGGGTTTCAGATTGCTGGTTCCTTTGAAAACATTTCCAGATTTAGGATTCTCTTGGATATTCTTTTAGATTTAATCATTGTACCAGCTCTTTTCATTTATTTGTTTTTCTTGATTTCTCCTAGGTTATGCAATATAACAGTGATTTAGAATTCTCACATCTGGGCATACATTGATGCTTCTTTGACAATCACTAATGGTTAAGGATTGCTTTGAATCGAGAGTCACCTTTCACAATAGTTGATGTATTTTCATT
The DNA here is from genome assembly GCF_041296235.1 of Equus asinus. NCBI lineage: Eukaryota > Metazoa > Chordata > Mammalia > Perissodactyla > Equidae > Equus > Equus asinus. Next base: position 61,120,744 of record NC_091800.1, read on the forward strand.
TATTACTAAAAATGTTTAAATTAGAATTAAGTTTCTTGTCTACTATGAAATGTTCTGCTGTAATATTATAATTTTGTGTGTCTTGTGGAACATTAGAAACAACAAAATTTTACTTATATTGTTTGTGAATTTTGTAATAGCAAAACAACTTTTGACTCCAATTAGCCAAAAGATTTCCTCAATTTATTTCTTATTTGTTCATTTAACTACCATAAAACATGAAATAATCACATATAGTTAGCATTATCAGTCTGATCATTTTACACTAATCTGTGTTGACGAAAATAATTCATAACCAATCTATAAATGAAAATTTGGATGAGTTTATTTTGTGCTAAAATGTGAGGACCATGGCCCGGGGCCTTTCTTCCCTAAGGAAGAAAGGGCACCAAAGAAGTGAGGTATACAGAGTGGTTATATACCCCCAAGCAGGATGTTTCACATATGATTGAAATGTCCCTCCCACAGTAGTCACAAGATTGCCCTGAAGGCACAGCACTTGATGGACACAGCAGGTAGTGGGTCTGCTATCATGGAGGGCTGGAGGGCATAGCAGGAGGCAAGTCTATTGTCTAGAGCTGGGTGGTCACATGTGAGTGCAATCAGTTCCTAGCCTAAGGAAAGATGCTTAATCCTTAAGGAAATGCCAACGTTGGGAGGGAGAGGGAAGTTGCACCTTTATCTCAAGGCCCTTTGTTCTTGCCATAGGGAGTGTCTAAAGCAGATATACAATGCGTGCTCAAAGGCCACGGTCAGGCCCTTTTGGGAAAACAAGGTCAGGCCGAATTAGGTTTACACCAAATGGCTTCCCCATATACTCCAATATATCACATTGCTTGCCATTTCTATTTGCCATCTGGTACATTGATGAACCAGAATAATTAATGGGGATCACAAATGATTATTTCTATAATCTCTTATCTTTTGTATGTTTAGATAAGCTTTTAAAGTTAAATTTTTATCTAAATGATATTAGCTACATTGAAAAACCTGAATTGCTATTCTAATTTTAATATGTATGAAATGCACAGAAGGTTCAGAGATTTTATTAAGCCCATGCAATAAATTACAAATAGAACAAAGTGTGTTCTTTCAAATAACGGGAAAAAAAAATTAATCACTAGCTGACTTCTGTAACCTCTCTAAATCCAGTTTAAAAATAAATAAAAGGGGCCAGCCCAGTGGCACAGCAGTTAAGTTCGCACATTCCACTTCCACCGCCCGAGTTTGCCAGTTCAGATCCCCTGCATGGACCTACTCACCACTTGTCATGCCATGCTGTGGCAGGTGTCTCACATATCAAATAGGCGAAGATGGGCATAAATGCTAGTTTGGGGCCTATCTTCCTCAGCAAAAAGAGGAGAATTGAAAATTGGCAGTGGATGTTAGCTCAGGGCTAATCTTCCTCAAAAAGTAAATAAATAAATAAAATGAGAAAGAGATGCTAGAGACAGACATAGAGATAGTGATTAGGGGAGAGAGTAATAGACTTTATTGCCAAATATTACTCTTGCCATACTTTGACATGTATTTACTATCTGTCTGGCACTGTTTTTCCGGTTTTCTTATTCTCATTCTGTTCTTTTCATATATTGTGCATCCAAATGTGACATGGAACGTTTGCTTTTATATCACTGAGAGAGTATTTCTTTTCCAAATAGAGGAGATACTAAGAATCAACTATCTAAAAATTAAATAGATGACTAATAGTAATAATATAGCCTCAAAAGAAAAGAAGAAAGTATAGCTATATTTTTTAAGTTTAATCAAGTTTCTTTGCTACTATAATTTAACTATCTTTTCCCATTGTATATTTGCTTGGAACTAAAAGCTGTCAAGGAAAAATAAGAAGACATAGACATAGATACATAATAATGGATAGAAAAGGACAACTCATGTTATGTTTCATTTTATTTAAATTGATGAAACTTTAAAAAGTGAAATGGATGTTTAGTGAGAAGAAAATAGTTAAATATTAAGCATCTTCAAAACTTATTTAAGGCAATTCAATAGAAGAATTGCATTTCACTGTTCGTTGTACCCACTGGTAGACATTTTAGGTTGCAAGTAATACTTCTAAATGTAGGCCCTCAAGCACTTTATTCTATGTAGGGTTATTTTAAATGTGTTAAATAGTTGCGATATTCTAATTAGTTTGCCAAAATAAACAGCTTATTTGGTGCTCATAATTAAGGCAAAATATGCAGAGAGGCTAAGAGATCAACATAAAGGCAAATCAGAATTTGCTATGTAGATAAACAAGGGAAACTTATTGGAACTTTTCTAGAAAATTGATAAAACAGACAACTGAAGGAACAGAGGAATTATTATTGGCCAGTAGAGTCCTCAGTGGGCTGATAATATTCTTAAGCATCCTCAGATGTTACACACCATGAAATTTTCATAGCACTTTGAGTCCCTGCTGGGAACATTACTGTACATTTCACAAAAGTTAACAAGCTGTACTTTATTGCTGTCAGCTGTGCAAAGCTTTTCTCCCCTATTCCTTCTCCTGACTCTCCAGTATCACATATGCACAAAATTCCTTTGATTTTACCATCTTGGAGTTTACAGAAGCCCACCAAGAGAGAGTTTCAGTGGAAAACCTCTGAATTAGGGATTTTGGCCATTCTCTTTGTGTGTGTATGTGTGTGTAATTTCTGGAAATAGTACATTTTCTGAAGAAAAATGAAGTTGTATCAGAACATGGAGAGAGCTGTGCTTTGGGAGAATGCTTTTGGAGGACCATTTAGACAGGGTGCTCAGGAAATACTTTTTGAGTTATTTGAGCAGAGACTTGAAAATGTTTAGGAGAAAGCTATAAGAAAGTTGGAGGAAAAATGTTCTAGTCACAGTAAATAGTATGTATGTTCAAGAACTCAGAGGTAGAATTTAGCTTGGTGTCCTCAAGAAACTAATTAGTCAAGGGTCACCATAGTAGAAAAATCAGTGGAAAAGGAATTAGGGTTTTATTCTAGTCATAAATAAAACTGTTGTAGGATTCTTCCTGATTGAATTCATGATATTATTTATATCAGACAATTCATGATGTTGCAAGGATAAACTGTGCAGAGGAGGGGCCGGAGGTGAAGTATGGAGACTTAGAAATCCATTGTCATGGTCTAGGAGCCAAAGATAATGGTGCCTCAGACTCCCATGTAAAGGAAGAAGAGGTAAGAAGAAGAGGCAAAAGTTGGATGAATTTGGGGTATAGTTTGGCCATCAAGACAACAAATGAGATTGAAATACAAATGAGGTCTGAAGGAAAGAGAAGATTCAACAACATCTTTGTCCTAAACAGCTAGATGGATGGTTGTGCTGTTTATGCATGTGAAGATACTGAGGAGGAACAGGATTATCAATAGTCTGTGTTGATATATCCATTGTACATCAATGTGAAACAGTCTAGCGGGAATTGGTCATAAACTGGATATGTCACACACACAGGTCAGCTATGGAGATATGAATTTGGAAAGGTGACATTTAAAGTTAAGAGACTAATGAGATCACCTAGGAAATGAATATAGATAGTGAGGGACACAGGCTAATCCCTGAGTACTCAAATATTTAAGGATGAGAGAAAAGGACGAAGCAGCAAAGAGATGGAAAATGAACAGTCAGTGGAATGGGTGGAAAGCAATCAAGACTAGAGTTTCCTGAAGATGAGTTTATGACTTTCAAGAAGAAAAAGGCTTACACTGTGTTATATATTTCTGAAAGACCAAGATGATGAATAGTGAGAGTTGACTATTTAGTTTGGCAAAATGGAGGTCATTGGCAAGTTTGAAAAATATAATTTCAAAAAGTGATGAGAACAAAAGCCTGAATTTTCTCAGAGTAGATCGAAGAAGGAATGATAAGCTGTAAAATAGAAGCAATAACCCAAGATGACTCTATCAAAAAGTTCTGTTATGAAAGGAGTAGAGAAAGGAGATAGTGAGAAGAAGGGGTTACGGGCCAACGTAGTGTTTTTGTTTTAGAGTTTTTGTTGTTGTTTTTCTTTTGTTTTCTTTTAGATGAGAGTATGTTTGTGAGAAGTTGGAATGATCCTAGAGAGATGTCTAATCAATGCTTGAAGAAGGAGAAATAGATGGAATCAGTTAGATACTACACAGAAGTGAAAGGAAATGATATTATTCAGAAGTGAAAGACTGGTTTTGAGGTAGGATTAAAAACAATTGACCTAAAGAGTAAGATGGAGAAGTTGGGAACAGAGGCTGAGAGGACATTAAATTTGATGGTAGGAATTTGAGGTAGTTCACTTCAAATTGCTCCCATATTTCAGGAAATAAGAAAAACAGTCATCAGGTGAGAAGGTAGAGAGTGGGAGGGTGGCACGAGTTTTACAAGGAGAGGAGGAGATGTGTCCTGAGTTTTCCAGAGATTGGAAGATAAGATTGATAAAGACATGTAGTAGATTGGATGATTAGTTATTAGGACTTATTTGAGATTTAAGATCATAGTGAGATAGGCAATTTTTTTCAGCATCAAAAGTGAGTGTATTTAACCATACTCAGCTTATAACAGAGCAAATGGGTGAGGGGAATGATAGTTCATGCTGTAGCATGTTTAATGAATTGACAACAGAGAAAGTTGGTCGAAGAAAGGCAAAGGATCTGTGTTTTGTAAGAATTAGAACCAAAGTGTTGCATAATCAACTGGCATCTGCTCAACATTGTACCTATAGTTAGAATTGTACATGATGGGAACTCCAGGGATCTTCCGGATTCTTCCTTTAAAGTTGTGGTCAACTGTGGCCATAATATAATACTTGTGCTGAGTTACTCTGTGTACTAAGCAGTCATCTGCATAGGTTTCTTTGTGCGTGCGCGGTAATCATTCAAATCTTGAATCCTTGGCAATCCTTAGAGCCACTTGACACTTCTGCCCCAATTTCTCAGTTTCAGCCGTTACAAAAGAGATACACTTGGCACACACACAGTTCATTATTGACTGCACTAAGTCTAGTTTAGCTTTAGTGGAAAAGTTGACAAAGTTGGTATCAACCAGGATCTATTAAGGTGGGCCCAACTCTGTGTTACAATTGGAAGAATAAGCAGGAAGGGTGTTGGAGGGTCAGACAGAAAGTCTGTGTGTGTTTCACTAAGACTTGTCCAATGCTGGGGTTTATGTAAGCAGAGTGGATAAAGAGATGTTTCCAGGTGGCCAAAAAAGGAGAGATCTACAAGAGACTTTGGCACAATTAGCTAGATCATGTTGCAGAAGCAAACATTTCCAAAATCCCAGACTTAACACAAAATTATTTATTTCTCAACTATATTGTGTGTCTGACACATGTCAGCAAGGTGCTACTCTGAACAGTCATTAGCTACCCAAGATAACAGGCAACATCATCTTTGGCTATACTATCTGCTAATACAGCCTTCTCTGTCACCAGAGCAGCTAAAAGAACCACTGCGGAATCCTACATTGGCAATGAAATGCTTCAGCAGAGAATTACACACCTCACTTCCTTTAATAACCCACTGACCAGAGCAATTCATATGTCCAGCCAAATCACAAGACCACTGGGAGGTGCAGTAGTGTGTGTGCTCACAAAGAGAGGAAAACCAGGTATTAATGAGTACTCGCAATGAGAAGAGTTGAGCGTGTATACAAGTGAGAGGATCTCTGTGATAAACAAGGAAAGAATTAAGTACAGGACAATAATCATGGACAATGAACAAATGGTATGATCAGTGTGCTGGTGTTTCTCACAGGCATAGAGTGATTGTGGCAGTGAACTAGCTAATTGACACAAAAAAAATAAATGGGTTGTTTAAATATCATACACTGGAGGTGGTGCAATTATGGTAACAACAGGTCTAGAAATTTACTTTTTCCACGTTTTTTTCTCCCACTCACTAGCTTTGTGGCCATAGCCAAATTATTTAACAGTTTTATGTTGGTTCACCTATCTGTAAGTTGAGAATTCAAGGAAACTTTCCCATATGGCTTTTGTGAAGATCAGATGTGGTAACAAACACAAAAACCTGTATATTTTCTTATGTAATATGTAATCAAAAATAAAATCCATTATTATTAATAGAGATGAAATGATAAAAGCCTAAATACATGTGGATTAGCCTTCTCTAAAAACAAATAAAGCTGGAAACCTAGAGAAACTGGCTTAGAATATCCCTGTAAAAATAGTGATATTTATTTTGAGATGAAACCAATCAAAATTTGTGAAAATGACTGCTGTTAGATATGTAAAGTAGCTTTTAAAATGGCATGTTCTAATTTGCTACTATCAGCATTCCTTGAAGCTACTTATCATTTTTAAATTAGATTCTTTAAATAAGCTTTTTGTACATAGTGCAAGTGTTTAGAAAAGTTGGATTTTTTTCATTTATCTTTCCAGCTCTCTTGAATAATCCTTGATATAACGGTGAACATTTTGTTACTTAGAAGAAACAAGGAAAGAGTAACATGCGTGCAAGTGACTTTGCTGATCTATTTATTTGAAGATTTATTACTCTTCAGTCATTCAGTTTATTCTTTTATGTTAACAAGTACGTGCATGCTTGTGTGTGTGTTTGTGTGTGTGTGTATGTATGCTGACAAGAGCATACATGCTTGTGTTTTCATAAACTACTTGGCAATGATTTCTCCTGGCTAGTGCTGTTTAGCTTGAACATTTCTTAAACAAACATCATCCTATTGATAGCCTAGGTATCTACACAAAGATCTCAAACAAAATCAGATAAAGACATTAAAGGACACTATTAAATCTATTTCACAAGTATATTATATCATTATCTTATTGAAAAAATATATATACGGAGAGTCAGATTTAGAAACTAAAGCATGAGAAAAAGTAAGCAATGTTAGTTGGAGATTGGCGTTGTTGATAATATTTTTTGAGATATTTTTAGTTTGGAATTCTCCTGTGCCTACAGGAACAGCCTGGCCTATTTCCCTAGTCAACTCCAGTTCATCTCCAGAATGTACACCCAGGCACTGTAATTCTCTCTTTGGAGCTTCTCTGTTCACATACAAATAATTAAACAATCGTTTATCTAAATTCTGCTCTGTTAATTTTTGATATACATACAAAACTACATCGTTCTTCAAATCAAGGAATTTAAAATATACTCTAGGATGGTAGGCATGAGTTTAAAAGAAGAGTTAAATCTATCTAATGTAGGGGAGGAGGACATGTCCTCTCCCCAAATCGGGGTTCGTCTGGCTGGAGAATGAATTAAATTCACATGAGACAGAATAGCAAGAGAAAATTAAACAAAGCTTTATGAGGAGCCATGGCCCGGGGCCTTTCTTCCCGAAGGAAGAAAGGGCACCGAAGAAGTGGGGTGCACACAGTTGTTATATAGCCCCCAAACGGGGTGTTTCACATGTGATTGAAATGTCCCTTTTACAATAGTCACGAGGCTGCTTGGTCAGCACAGCGCTTGATGGAAACGGCAGATAGGTCTGCTGTCTCAGTGAGCGCCACAGGGTGGCAGGTGTGTTGCCTCGGGCTGGTGGGGGGGCTGGGAGGGTCACAGATGAGCGCCGCAATCGGTTCCCAGCCTAAAGAAAGATGCTTAATCTTTAAGGAGATGCCAACGTTGGGAGGGGGAGGGAAGTCAGTTACAGGAGGTTACCAGACTAGCACAATAAAATGCAGATTTTAAGTCCTTGCCTTTGGTATTGATTAAGAGTTTTTGGAGAGTAGGTCATCGCCTTTCTTCTTCCTGGTACAGAGAGGGAGGCACCTTTTACAGATAGAGATTTACCTTACAAATGTAAACGTGTCCTAACAAGGGGCAAGTTCCATTCCTCAGAGCCTCCTTGCCTGTCCCAGTTTATCAAAAGCAATGAGCCTCAAATAATCCTGATGCCAAAGAGACATATCTTGGGGTGGCCAATTTCAGGTCCCCACACTAACATGATATAATTGAATGGATAGTGAAAGACAAAAATCAGTAAAATTGATAACCTTATGAAATCTACAATTCATCCTGGCTAACGTGATCTGCAAAACACTTTCACTAGAGAAAAGATTTGAGTTGATACCTGAAAAAATTAGAATTGAATGAGTGAAAAGGAAGTAAAAACTGAGTTAATATTAAGTTATTCTTTCTTACAGTTTCAATCCTACTCTCCATTCCCCGTTCTTTCTTGTTTTTATAGATGATTTTGACTTCTATTTCCTTTCCCTGCTCCACCCTGCACCTTGTTCTTTCCTTTACCAATCACAGCTCTCTTTTTCTGCATCTCCTGGTTTAATACTGAGCAGTAACCTGTCCTCTTAGGCAAATACCTATCAGAATGATGGCAGTACCTTAAAATGTTGGTGGGTACAAACAAACAAGGGTGTAAATAAATTAAAGAAAACACTCCTGGGCCTAAGCATACTATTAACTAGAATTTTTCAAAGGCTCAGTTAGAGAATTTGTATGCTAAAATTTAGGATTATTTTCTCAATCTTTATTTTATCACTCAATTACAACCTTTGATAGTTCCTTTAGATTACAATTGCCTTCCCAACTCCTTATTTAATTACTTGTTCTTGAACATGGAAACGAATTATTTCTCTACACTTTTATATTGAACCTTGGTCAGAAAAACTATCTGGAACTTGAACATAAACAAAAAATTGAGCCACACATCTTTTCATTGTTTATGGGGGTTAAGGTCCCCCAAGGATTATTGATTAAAGGTCTCAGATTTAGAGAACCACAAATTAATTTGTAAATTTTTGTCCAGTGGAGATGCAAACAATTTGTGTTTAGTGGAGAAAATACCCCTGGAGATAGTAGTTTATAGCTTGGACATTCAGTAGCTGCTTTTGATCTAACCCAGCAATTTTGCCATCTTATAAGATTTTTAGCTTCTCAAATGCTCTTTGAACCAGCAATTAAATAAAGTGTTAAAATACTTGACGTGTTCAATTTACATTCATATGACAGCTATGATTTGATCTTCTTGACAATTATGCTATTATATTTAACACCTTTCAATAGCTCGAGTCTTCCCTATCCTGACTTTTCGGGATCCTTGGTTCCTTTCTCTGCACTCTGTAATTCTGAAATACTAATCGTTTGTATTATAAAAGTCAGTGTGTGGGGCCAGCCTCATGCCTGAGTGGTTAAATTCACGTGCTTGCTTCGGCAGCCCAGGGTTTCGCTGGTCGGATCCTGGGTGCGGACATGGCGCCTCTCCTCAGGTCACACCGAGGCAGTATCCCACATGCCACAACTAGAAGGACACACAACTGAAATATACAACTATGTACTGGGAGGATTTGGGGAGAAAAAGTAGGGGAAAAAAAAAAAGATTGGCAACAGTTGTTAGCTCAGGTGCCAATCTTAAAAATAAAAAAAGTCAATGTGCTTGTTCCAATAGTTTTAATTTGAGATGTGAGAAACACCTGGCAAGGACAATGGATTGTGTCCCAATCCTTAAGCCAGCAGGTGAGGCTTCAGTTATAAAACACATCTATCATACCTTAAAATTTTCACTTGATCAGAAGAGTAGAGAAAAGACAGAAACGCAAGGATTGTGAAGGTAAGAAACTTCATACTTTTGATAGTGCAAACCTCCTGGAGATGTTGTGTGTGCTCAGAGAGGCTTCATAGCAATCCAGTGACTTTTCTTCTGAACTTGGGGAATTAACTTCTCTTCCTGTCTTTTCCTGCCACCAGTCTTTCTCCTCTCCAGGTCCAACCATATGCAGAAACAGAACAGCATCTTATTCTTTTCCCCCTTTCTTGACTATTCCTAAGGCAAGAATGGTTTTCTTTTTCAGTTTTATGACTTATCTGTTACAGCCAATTATTTTGGAAAGATCCAGGAAGTGAGAAAAAAATGAAAAGAAAGTTTAAAAAAAACTCTAATAAAAGCTGTCTTTGGCTTCACTTGAATTCTATATGCAGACCCAGTCTCTTCTTTATTCCTATTTATTGTCCTTTCAACTCTCTTTCTTCCCAGAGATCACAGTCATAATTTACCCGAATAGGTAACCCCACACCTCTCCACTGGTGCCTTTTCCCTGTTCTGTGGTGGATGTCATGATGCAGTGCTCAGATTTCTGTTTAGCAATGTAGAACTTGTTGCCTCAGCTGCTGAGAATGTTGTCAGAATATACCTTTAATTTTCAGGTCTCTTTGAGATACCTCAACTCTAAAGGAGATCTCTCTCTACTCTGCCTTCTCAGAATGGCCCACATCCAATGATTGACCAATGGGGAAATATAAAGATGAAGGCTCTACATCAAACTCATGACCACTCTGATGGTCCATTGCAATTCCATTGCATCCTGAGAGGCAAGCCAAGATCATGGTTGGGATTGCATCACATCTCAACTTCTCCTTCTTTTCAAGCTTGCTTCTGTTTCTTTCCTCCCACGGGTGTTTATTCCAAGGATACTCCGTAATAACACATCTGCAGGAGCACTTCTTGATAATGTTTATCTCTTAGTTAGCTTCCTGCAGAACCCAACCTGTGACTGCAACAGAGACCCAGTATGTCTATGATAAAAGTGTGTAGATGATCAAGATTGGAACTTCCATATACGAAGAACCAAATTAAAAATCATCTATATTTCAAAAACCTATACAAACGTCCCTTCTCCTTCCTCCTCCTTAAAATGATGGCTCACCCATGTATTTTACCACAGATGTTGCATGAGGATTCTGAGGTGGGGACAGACCAGAGTATTCAGAAGAGCAAGGGAAGCTTAGAAAGTGTAGGTGAGAAGAAAGCTGTGGGTGAAGCCTAGTGTTGCCAGGGGACAGCATAGTAAGGGGCATTTAGTTTTCTTTACTTCTCATTTATCACTTCCCATTGCAGTCCATGCTATTACTGCCATTTCTCTTCAGGTCAGTCTTAGAAAAAGTTGGAAATAGAGTTTCTATCAATGAAAGGGAGCGTTAGAGATGGGGTATAGAGGAGAGAGATTCTCAAGGAATACGAGAAGGACCATGAGAAGCTGGAGAATAAATAGAATTCTTGTGACCATTCACCTAAAGGAGGCAGTGAAGGAAATTTGCACGTTTGAGACATGTATCAGTTGAAGATTGGAGCAGTCTAGATTTTTATCTGCAAGAATGGCAGCATTGTGCTTTCTATCCATAGATAAACTGACAAGCTTAGAAGGCAACATTTTGTGTGCGTGTCTATTAAAAAGAAATGAGTGTTCACATAATATAGCACCTCGAGATTGATATGTTGCATACATTTGAGGTTGGACTTCTAATTAGATTCACCAGGTCAGACAGCATTGGCTGGCTTAAAGGTCTGAAGAAAGGCAATAACATGTGAATGTCCTCTCTACATGATGATTGTTGTTTTCACAGATATAATTGTGCTCCTTTTCTGAAATTTTGCTTTCCACAGTTTCAGTTACCTGTGGTTAACTGCACTTCAAAAATATTACATGAAAAATTCCGGAAATAAACAATTCATAATTTTAATTTGTGTGTTGTTCTGAGTAGCGTGATAAAATGTCATGCTGTCCTCCTCTGTCCCGCCTGGGATGTGAATCATCCCTTTGTCCAGTGCATCCACGCTGTATATGCCACCTGCCCTTTAGTCACTTAGTAGCTGTCTAAGTTATCAGATCAACTATTGTGGTATCGCAGTGCTGGTGTTCAAATAACCCTTATTTCACTTAGTAATGACCCCAAAGTGCAGGAGTAGTGATGCTGGCAATTCGGATATGCCAAAGAGAAGCCATGAAGTGCTTCCTTTCTGTGAAAAGATGAAAGTTCTTAATAAAGAAAGAAAAAACTCATATGCTGAGGTTATTAAGATCACTGGTAACTTGTATTGCAGTTTATTACTGATATTGTTCTCAATGTTTTATTTCATTATCAGTTATTGTTGTGCATCTTTTACTGTGCTTAATTTATAAATCAAACATTATCATAGGTATGTATGTTTGCATAGGAAAAAATATAGTATAGATAGGGTTCAGTATTATCCCCGGTGTCAGACATCCACTGGGGGTCTTGGAACATATCCCCCGAGGATAAGGGACGACTACTGCATTACTTCATTCGTATTCATCACCACTCACCACACCATCAGTTTCATCATGCAGTGGGCTCATTAGTTGCAATTTGATTTGTGCTTGCCTGTCATACTGGGCTTTTTCAATATTGAGATGATTAATTAATTGGTGTTTTTCAGGTGAAATCATTCCCACATTCAAGAAACTCCAAAGGCTTAGAATAAAATCAAAATTTCTAACTATGGCTACAGACCAGTTTGGCTGGCCTCTGCCTTTCTCTCCAAACCTAGATCCTACAGTTTTCCTCTTTACTACTATTCTTTAGCCACATCAGCGTTCTTATTCCTCAAATGTCCCAAGCTTCTTTCTACATCTGTTCTTGCTTCTGTGCATAAAGCCCTTCTCCCACATCCACACATGATTTCTATTTCTCACTTTATTCATAGCTCTTTTGTCACTCAAGTCTGCACTGAGCAGCCTAGCAGGCTGGAAATGGAGGAAAGAGTTGATATTGAAGTCTTGAGTCTGATATCTGCTGGTTGGAAACTCATGCAGGGTTTCTGTGCTGCACTCTTGAGAGAATAGAATTGCTTCTTCTTCAGGGAACTAGTCTTTCCTCTTAAGGCCTTCAGTTGATGGGATGAAGCTTACACATTATGAAGGCTAGTCTACTTTAAGTAAGATCTACTGATTTAAAAGTTAATCACATCTTTAAAACAATGCCTTCACAGCAACATTTGGACAAATGTTTGACCCACAACTGGGCACATAGCCTAGCCTAGTTAACACATAAAAATAACCATCACAATGAGTATTTATTTGAGTATTTAATTTTTATATTGGTTAATTATTTAATGAATGTATGAATGTATTAATACTGTATTAGATAATGAGCTCACTTACTGTAGTCTATTTCCATGTCAGAGCAGGCAGACAATACAGTTAGCACCAACATTCAAGTCCCAGTTGGAGATCTGAAACTTGAATTGCTCTCCTATGTCCAAGTGTCTGCTTATCATGTTGATTCCTGGTGAACTTTATTAATAATATGTGAACAAGGAACTAGAAATTAAATCCATATTTTGATTCAACCTAAATATGTCAAGAATTCTTCTCATTATCAATAAGATTATTTACTACTTGATAGTGGTTTCTATTTCACAGTAGAGAGCATTTAGCTTTGATGTTTTATAGCTCTGAACTGACCTGAATGTAGTCAAGTGCAAAAAAATTAATATCCATATATAATATATTGATATAAGATGTAGCATGTTAATATTTTCAGAATGCTCTTACTTGGACTTCATTTGAGGTACAATACAGAGCTTCTTTTTTATAAAAGTTGACCAAGAAAGCGCAATCATGATATTAAATAGTGGATTTTCTAGGAATTATTCTTATTTTATTCTTTAGAATAAATACCTTACCTTCCTTTTATATGACCATACCTAGATAAATACCTTTTATGTGATCATACCTCAACAAATACAGATTGTTTTCTAATTATTCACTTAATTCTTACCATCACCACTTCATTCACCTTAAGTTAAAAGATATTATGAAAATAAGCTTTCTAATACTTAAGTTTTTGATTTAAGGAATGAGCCTTTCACTATAGTTACCCTTAATAGTATTATATTTTAATATTTATTGCATAAAATGCATGTATATATTCATATGCCCTTGTTTTCAGTCACATTGCTACATAAGAAATTGTAAGAAAAAAAAGTTTTATATTATTTGTAATGTAATTATCTTTATCTCTAGGCCTTACTGATTCTCTAGAAAGTCCATTCATATTTTTAAATATTACCAGTGTGCAAATACCTATCTAGTGGAAGGTTTGTAGTTTACCTTATCCCTGTACTCAGATATGTTACTACATGTATATCTGATGGAGTTCAAAATGACTCATTCCGAAAACAAGTATTTATAGGGAACTCAATAAGTGTCAGGTATTTTTCTATGAATGGAGTGCACATCAGTGAATAAATAGGAAAAAAAAAAAAACCCTTCTTGTCCTTATTGAGCTTTCAATCTATGGAGGGGGTGCAGACAGTGAAAGAAGAAATATATAAATATCAGATGGAGATGAGCAATATAGAGAGAAATTGCCAGAATGAGGGTTTAAGGAGAACTGGGGAGTGGTTGTCTGATGGTTCAATTGACATTTGAACAAAAACATGAAGGAGTTCAAGGAGTGAACTATGTAGCAATCCAGGGGAAAAAAATTCCAGGTAGAAGAAAACAAGCGCAGATGGCAAGGAAGTTAGTATGACTGGAGGTTATTGTACAATATTATGGGGAAATAAATAGGAGATGAGAGCAGAGAGTTAAGAGGGAGCTCACGCAAGTCCTGGCGAGCTGCAGTACATAGTTAAGTTTTCACTCTAAGAAGGGAAGTCCTTGGAGCACATTGAGCAAGGAAATGGCATCTTCACTCCACTTGACATGAAAATAGTTTATAAAGACAGAAAAGGATAAATTAGGAAAATATTATAATACTGTGAGAGAGAGACCAAAAAAATGGAGTTGGTGAAAAGTGGTTGGATTCTACAAGAGGTTGTCTGAGAAGCTTGTATTTGGATACAGACTGCAAAAGGACAGAAATTGAGGAATGCTCCAAGTTTTTGGTCTAAGAAAGTAGAAAAAGATCATTATCGTCCATTTACCAAGATGAGTAAGATTGCTGTAGGAGCAGACTTGGGGGGAAAGAGAGCTGACTTTTGGATCTGTTAAGACATTTAGTTGTCTATTAAACATTCTAATGGGAATTCTGGGTAGGCAGATGGTATGTGTGCCTACGAATGAAGACATGAAATATTTCAAGCTCAGATATTAATGCTCTATGTTAGATTTAGGAATGAGTTTAGTAATCATTTGGATAATATGTATATTATGTAAATTGCCTATAATTATATAAGAATCCTGCATTTTAGATGTAATTATGAAGTAGCTTAGTGATTTCAAAGTCAAAATGTTTAGTTAATTCAGATTTCAGTTTAAAAATAAAAGATAAATTTAGTGTATTCAATATCACAAAGAGAATTGATTAAGATGATTTGGTATTCTATGCCTATAAATTTTACACACAAAGTTGCTCCTTATTTATTGCTTAAGGAAATATGCTAATCCTCAGTTTACCAACTTTGGAGGAACAAGCAACACTGAGTGTTTTAATATTTTCAATACTATTGGAATGATGAGTACATTTGAGTAACAGCATTATTTGGTGATTATGTATGAAAATATAAGTATTTCTTAAATTAAAACTAAGGGCTTAATAAAGTGAATTTCATAAATTTTGAATTTAATTAAATAAAATATTAATTAAAAAATCAAGTGGTTTAATAATCTTTTTGCCATAAAAAAGCATTCTGACATAAAATACTTAACAATTGAAATTAATAATAGAGATTAAGGGTATATCAAAATCATTTTGGGTAAGTATACCATAAAAATTAATGTAGTTATAAAAAATTTGTATTTCTGTCCATTTGTATCATGTGTATTCCCATGTCCACCTTTGCATTCTCTTTATCTAAAGTCATGTATTTAATCACCCAAGTGATTGAGATGTATGTTTTATAAATATAAATACAAATTTTTTAGATAAAAAACATCCTTAGATAAAAAGTAATATAGAAGATTTTTGAAAACATCAGGGCGGCCCTGTGACCCAGTGTTTAAGTTTGCACACTCCACTGCAGTGGCCCAGGCTTTTGCTGGTTCAGATCTTGGGCGCGGACATGGCACTGCTAGTCAGGCCACGTTGAGGTGGCATCCCACATGCCACAACTACAAGGACCTGCAACTAAGATATACAACTATGTACCAGGGGGGATTTGAGGAGATAAAGCAGGAAAAAAAAAAAAAGATTGGCCACAGTTGTTAGCTCAGGTGCCAATCTTTTAAAAAAAAAAAGACTCAGAGAAAAAAATTCGCAAAAACAAATAAATAAAAACAATTAAAAAATAAAAACCACCAACAAAGTGTTTGATATTTCACTGAAAAGTATCCTTGGAAAGAAAAAACAAACTAGTAAAGCTTTCTGAGCAGTTATTTGTCAAGGGAAAATAGCATAAATAGTATGATTGCTTTTCAACATAAAGATATAAAATGTTAGGTAACTAGTGTTACTTGTTTTTTATATAAGTCAAAATAGAAGCATTTGTGTAAGCATTTGGCTTGTGGATAAGTGGAAATGATATCGAGTGAGGATGTTGATTTGTTCCCTGGTGTGTTAGGTAACCTGAGGAAAATAGTTACATTGAAAATAGTTATTCAGGGGCTGGCCCCATGGGCGAGTGGTTCAGTTTGCACGCTCTGCTGCAGGCGGCCCAGTGTTTCGTCGGTTCGAATCCTGGGCGTGGACATGGAACCGCTCATCAAGCCATGCTGAGGTGATGTCCCACATACCACAGCTAGAAGCACCCACAACTAAGAATATACAACTATGTACCGGGGGGCTTTGGGGAGAAAAAGGAAAAAATAAAATCTTAAAAAAAAAAAAAAGAAAATAGTTCTTCAACCTTGTTGTGCTGTAGTGTATAATCACTTTATACATTATCCAGAAAAAAACCTCTTAAAAGTCTTATTTTTCATTTTAATGCTATGATTGGAGACAGCAAATGAATTTATTTGAGATAAATAACGTGAATTACTGAAAGAATCAGGGTTCCAATTCCTAGGATTGTCCAACATCTCCTGAATTTGAGGCCACGATTTTAAAAAATAGAAAAATACTAAAGGGTTTTCCTACAAGTAAATTAGTAGTATCAAGTATCACCTTTCCTCCCAACGCATGCCAACAGAAGAAAACTAAGGCACACAGCACATAAACACAAGTCAGTCCTTAAAAAACTGTTTATTTTCATAACTAAACATCCAAACATTTTTGTATCCTCTCTTCCATCATCATATCATTGCTAATCTAAAATACAACCTTGGCTTTACTCTCTGGCATGACTTTTTATGTAAAGAAGTGACAAGTACTTTGAACTTTAATCACCAACGTGTGCTAGCTTGTAGCTTTTCCTGTTTACTTCTATGTAGTTACTTAGGAACTTGAAAGTCTGAATGGGTTGGAGCTGAATTACAGTTGGTTCTTTTAATTAATATTCTCTGTGGATTCCATGAGCAAAGCCACACAGAAATGTAACCTTAACAGCATACGAGTAAATATGCTAAAAATATAATAATAAAAAGTCATTCTTGGGGCCGGACCCTTGGCTGAGTGGTTAAGTTCATGTGCTCTGCTTCAGCAGCCTGTGGTTTATAGGTTCAGATCCCTGGAGCAGACCTACACACTGCTCCTCAAGCCATGCTGTGGCAGCATCCCACATACAAAGTGGAAGAAGTTTGGCATGGATGTTAGCTCAGGGACAATCTTCTTCACCAAAAAAAAAAAAAAAGCCATTCTTTTAAATTTACATTAATGCATGTTCTTTGTATGTGTAAAAAGTAAGTGAAGTCTTCACCATCTTTCTCTTGCCCTATCTCATATAAAACACACCCTAAACTCATTCCCCAGTTTAACAACTTGTATTCTTCTAGGTAGTTTTCCATGTATATGTATATGTGCAGACATATATGTATATACACACACTTATATGTATTCATATGTACATGTTTTTGTAATTTTTACTTATTTATATCATACTATATTGCTTAGCAACATGCTATTTTAGCCAGTGATATATCACAGACACTTATGTTAATCCAGACAGACTTATATTCTTTAACAACTTCAGAGTAACTCCACAGTACGCGTGTCCAATGATCTATGTTACCATTTCTCTTAGGTTGGCTGCAATTGTTTGCTAGCACAAATAGTACTGTAATAAGAATAATGGATTTTGGTTTTTCGTTTGTTTCCTTGGTGTGTGTGTGTATGTCTACAGAGACAGACCTCAAGAAAACAAAGTCTGGCTCTGCCAATCATAATCCATTTGACTTTTGGGCAAGTCCTAACTTGTCATTGCCACAATTTACTCATCTGTAAAATGAGAACGATACTATTTTCCTTATAGGGGATTATTGTGAAGACTTAGTGAGATAATGCTATGCAATAAATAGTATCGTTCCTAGCTTATAGTGATCATGGATAAATGTCTTTTGTCATTGTATTTTTTCAGACTTTGCGTACACAGAATATTTTCATGTTAATTATGCTTTTGGATTTATTTTTCAGCTGATTTTACTTTTTTCTGTTGAGATGTTTGTTTTTCTTTATCTTGAGAACTTATAAGTGGACTTTAATAACATTATCCACTTTCTACGTCATTGTTTGGCATCATCAACATTAAAAATATTGGCAACAGGGGCTGGCCTAGTGGTGTAGTGGTTAAGTTCATGCGCTCCATTTTGGCAGCCTGGGGTTTGAGGGTTTCGATCCCGGGAGCAGACCTACACACCACTCATCAAACCATGTCATGGAAGCATCCCACATACAAAGTGGAGGATGATTGGCACAGATGTTAGCTCAGGGATAATCTCCCTTAAGCAAAAAGCGGAAGACTGGCAATGGATGCTAGCTCATGACCAATCTTCCTCATCAAAAATTAATAATAATAATAGAATATATACACACATACACACACACACACACACACACACACATATATAGGCAACAAAACAAGACTTACTAGGGAGATGCCTTTTGCTGCCCATCCAGATAATGGAGGCATGTTGACTTGTTTACATTAATTGTCATTGAACAATAAACTCAAATTTTTATGTTACTTTATTCTTAGACTTAAGTATTGCTCTGTAAGTTAAAACAGGAAAGCAAAATATATCTCACAAAAGAGTACTACCAAAAACCAAATTGTGCTTTTAGTGTCCCTAGTGCAGTCAATGTGTACTTGAGTTAATAAAGGTGTAGGGTCTAACCCATGAGAAGGGGGCAATTCAGTTACTTCTGAATTGATGCTATGACTCCAAAAATAACTTTGATTTTTAGGAAGATGTGAGGAACCTAATGAATGACAAACGATTTCACGTGTTGTGTCCTATAGTTCTCTCACCCTGTCCCACCCTATAGCAGGGGAACTGGCATTCCAATGACTGATATAATTTTCTTGCAATATAACCTCATCTTTAAGGAAAAGATCATAAATGTTCTCTTCTATATTCTGCATTAAATTTAGGGTATCTACATTTTAGGAAAAACATATATTTGGTATTTTAGATTTCAGACTTTAAATTTTGTAATGTAGGGTCTTTGCCAGATATGAGTGCTTTCTAATCATCCCAAACTTTTTCTCCTTAAATTATATCATCTTTAGTGCTAAAAGTTAACTGACAGCGTTAGAGAGAAACATTCACTATTAATCTTAAAGAGCTGAAAGCTTCGTACACATGAGTTAGGCACTGCTGATACTCACACAACTGTTCAGATTTTATTTGGAGGTTAAGATATAGGAGGGTTGTGCACTTAAGCTAATGATTAATAGAGTATAATATTTTAAACTAGAATTCACTATACAGAAACAGCATTTTCATAATTTCAATTTATCATTTTCCAGATATATTTAAGAAATAATGATTTTGAGATGATAGTTATAGTAGATGTCTTGGTTTGTGAGCTTCTTTTCTTACTTACTATTATAGCATCTTTTTAATGACATAAATATCCTTATACATCAAATTTTAATGGATGCATAGCTGAGTATGTCTTAAAGCAACATTTTGGGTGCCTTGGGAACAATATCTGCGTTACCGCTCCTATCAAAATCTTGTTGATGAAATAACTAATTTCATCACATCTGTGTTTGTGAAAGTCTGGGGCTCAGTTTTCTTGTACCTGTGTTGACAAGAATTTTGAGGTAGTTTCGACAGCATACACACACACACACAAACACATCATCTTCATGTTAGGGAGAAAATATGCAAGTTGGAAACATGCAATTTAGATAAAGAATAACTACCTGGATTTTCAAAATCAAATTCAATTTTGTTACGAAATTATCATTTCCATGGAAAATTCAGAAATGAGTCCTTATAATATTGGCAGGTGGTAATAGTTTTGAAGAAAGATGGGGATATTTCCCGGGACTTGCACTTTGGGAAGGAGCTTAGTGAAGCCAAAATGCAGATCGACACCTGGGAGAATTACTATTTTCTGCGTTATATGCAATGTCTGATGTTCTAAATTATAAGACTCAATTTGTCTAGGATGTACAGAATATTTCTCACGGATTATGGTTGCTGACAAATTTCAAAATAGAGAAATCTTCAATATTTTCTGGCTTTCTTGTCTTAATATGAGCAAAGCACCATTTCTAACAGTTTTTATTAATACGGGGTTCATGGTGTGATCTTCATTCAGAATGGATTATATCCCATTTTTTAAATGACAGCCTATTATAAGCTTTATGTTACCATACCGTTTTTATCCATAAAATTGTAACTCTGTGGTTTTAAGGCAACTGTTCTACATAAGGACAGGTGGATTATAGTTTCTAATTACCATTCACACTCTATTGACACTCCATATATAGAGAAATAATGGAGGATTCATAGCAATTGTATACTTTAGGGCCTTAGTGATATTTTCTTGGACTTTGCTTTCATGATGAAGAATTA
Organism: Equus asinus; assembly: GCF_041296235.1. Classification (NCBI taxonomy): domain Eukaryota; kingdom Metazoa; phylum Chordata; class Mammalia; order Perissodactyla; family Equidae; genus Equus; species Equus asinus. The sequence goes on from NC_091800.1 coordinate 61,141,292, forward strand.
TAAATAAACCTACTAGTACATATTCGATATATATCTTCTGGTTAGTCATCCTAAAAACTAAACCAAACCCTAACAAATGACTGAAATCTTGGCAGGAAACATGTTCTGGAAAATTTCTTCTTCAGGTATAAAATTGTACTGTGCTTAATTTGGTTTTCCTTTACCCATTTGTTCATTAATTATTTCATAACTTCTTGAATAAGCTGGCTGTTTCTCTATAGTACTAGAGAATAGACAACATGCTAATGACATCATCTTATTGTTTTGAAATAGGAGTGATTTCAAGAATCAAGTGATCCTACTATAAATTACTGTGAGAGAATGCCTTAGGAGTTGTTATTTTCAAACAAAAAATCATTATTTTTGGCAGGCATTTTCCAACAATTAATAATCTTATAACTAACATTTTTCATATGAAAATAACTCATCTATTTCCTAGTTATATATTTGCTAACTTTTATACTGCATGAATCAAAAGGAAATTAGTTTCAAATGCATGTGTCATGATGAGAGCTTTAATGAATTGACTATTGTTATGACAAACAGTTACATTTTCTTTGTAATCTTTGAACACCTGCTTAACCACTCTCTGCTTAGCATTATCTTGATTTATGACATAGAACTCCAAGGACTCCAGGAATGTCTTAGCCTCATCCGCAAATTCTGGAGAGGTCTACTTCATTCTCTGTTTATGCACCACAGTTTTGTTTACTCTGCTACATTAATTAGAAAGGCATATGGACCTGACTTCAATAGACATCACGTTTGTACTTCAGACTTTTATCAGATAATAGAATCCTAAACTCTGTGCTGCCTCATTCTTATCTAACATTTTACTGCAAAGAACAGTCATTTTGCAGGGTCTCCTGAAACACGTACAGTGTAACCACCACTCTCGATTACTTACGTAATGTCCAATGATCATCTGGTGCTCAGACAGTAGTGTAACCTTCCAGTTCGGGCCACTTTTAGAACTGCTTTGATGAAATTTGGTTATGTCACTGGCCTTTGATCAGGAACATTATAGGAAACATCCGTACGAAAATTGTTGCTATATTTATATTAAATATGTTAGCAAAGACATATGTCCGCAAGATTACATCATGTTGCCTTTCATCAGGATAGATGGGTCATATTTTTCTGATGTTTCTTTGTAGAGTTTCACTGGAGGAACTGGATTGGTTCTATTTAATGGAAACTTTTGCCCCTGTTTCCTATTTTGTTTTCTCTCCTAGAAACTACTTCACCCAATGTGTGACTACTTCTAGAGACTGTTCAGGATGCCATCTAAAATATTTTATGTGATTAAGATCAAGATCGTTATTATTTACTTTACATTGAGTTTTGTTTAAATACGGTAAAAATAACCTTCAAAATTTCACACATTTTGCTCCTCACTCTCCATGAGGAATATCCAAAAGCTAATATAATTGTAATATTAAGTAAATTAAAATGACAAATTGAGGGACCGTCCTGGTGGAGCAGTGGTTAAGTGTGCACGTTCCGCTTTGGTGGTCCGGGGTTGGTTGGTTGGGGTCCCCGGTGCAGACATGGCACCTCTTGGCAAGCCATGCTGTGGTAGGCATCCCACATATAAAGTAGAGGAAGATGGGCATGGATGTTAGCTCAGGGCCAGGCTTCCTCAGCAAAAAGAGGAGGATTGGTGGAAGATGTTAACTCAGGGCTAATCTTCCTCAAAAAAAAAAAATGACATATTGAGAGATTTCTGATGTATATCCTGTTTCATGTTTTGTCTATTTATTTTTACATTTATTTGTGTATAATTGATGAGTTTATAATGTTGTAATTGAGTTTACTGGTTAAATTCTTGTCTTTAAATACATTACTTCAACATCAATGAGATAGAAGTGATTAAAAATGAATGTAAGAGGTTTTTATTAATGCTGTATTAGTCATACACACATGGAAAGTTCTAATGCTGCATTCTGTCATATACAGAAAAAATAAATGATATCTGTAAAATGGTATGGAAACAATTATCCATTCCTGATTGTACTAGCCCAGAGAGTTTGGTAACATAAAGTTACTTTAAATTTACACTACCAAAAATCCATTACGGATGTAAATTATTCTTTACTTCACAGCAAATGAATTGGCTAATTTAGAAAATGTGCAATCTTAGAAACATCAGAAAAAGAGCATATTTTGCAGTGAAATTATCTTATGCTATAAATGTCAGACACTCTTCTTCTTGGCGGGCAATTCTAGAAAGATTGTGAAACTTGCGATTTTCTTTAAATGAATTTGAAATGAAAATGGCCGTTAGAGTATTTTAAGGTGTAACGAGCTCCGTATATCCTGGAAGTAGTAAAATAATGTCTGCTGGTCTGACATTGTTGGGCAATGTAGTGTATCAAAAGAGCAAATTTTACAGCTAATTAAAGTTTTAGCCTTTCAGCAAGAAGCATTTTCAAAACATAATCCTTTTGATTATTTTTTACAGCATATTTTATAATGATTTGTCATCTTCAGCAGAGAACAATGAACATAATTTAAGCTTTTATGATGACTTGGGATCATCGTTATGAACATCTAAGTACGGTATAATCAAGGAAGGCCTTTGAGGTTTTTGCAGATGGTTGACTTTCTGAAACTAGATTCAGACTTGCATGCTTTCCGGATTTTTGTGCTTATTTTAAACTAAAGTCCTTTACCTTGTTTCAACTGCTAACTGACACTTCTTTCTGTTTTAAGTTAGCCTTCTTAATCTGCTTCTTCTAAATTACGGAGATGCTAGTAACCAATTTTATTATAACTTTCTGTAAATTTAAAACATAAATCTTGCATGATTTCAAACTTGATAAGCATGGTAAAGTTGTGTCAAATGTGGTGGTGTTTGGTCTTTTGGAATACAAGGAACTTGAATGAGCATCACAGGTAAGATCACAGAGGATATCGTATTATTGCTTTATGCTCATTGAAGTACCTCTCTCTGGCATAGTGGATTACATATATTATCTCTGTTAGAGCTAAAAACAAAAAACAGACACACACATGCACACACTCCAATATGCCTGCTTTAAACATTTAAAAAGTATCATGTTTTCTTTGTGTCACTTCAAGTAGATTTCATGATTGTAGCGACAGGCTGTTGACTGAAGCATAGTCTCCAAATGAATTTTTTTAGAGAATATATTTCATCATATCTTTTTGTTGCCTATAAAACTGAGAACGACTTCTTTCGCACAGCATTTATTTATATCTAATGATCGTGAGTATTCTATTAAAACTTCCATTACTTTCGTTGTGAGCCCAAAAATTTTAAAATCGCCTTTATCAATACTGCTCGAACATTTTTGGCACATACTTCTTAAATATCTATTCTTTTAATCCACAGTACTTCCTTGAATATTTTTAAGTTGCATTCTAATATTCACAATTTTTAATTTTACTTAGTAGCAAATAACGGAATTACACAATTCCAACTATAAATGTATTACTAAATTTGTAAAATAAATCAATGATATTCTTTTAAAAATTATAAGCAGTGGAATCCAAATGCTAAAGTACTTTTATACCCACAGATGCTACAATATTCTTTTAAAAGCTAAAAAAACTAGCTCTTCTAAAATAGTGGGAAAAAATTGTATACTTGCATCTTATATTTCAAGTCATTTCCATTCTATTTTTCCCATAGATTGTTATCCTAATGTAATATTTTAGTCCTTGCAAGTCTTATGTGGATCACCATATTATACACACTTGAAAAAAATCTGTATACAGATAAAAATGCAAGTTTTATTGAATAATTTCCTATGATCCACTCATTGGAAATGTGGAAATGAAGCAAAAGGGATGGAGTTTTTGATTCTCAGTCAGTCCATGTATCTGTGGATCGGTATATCATTCTGCTAGCTTTCAAAAAGAATTCTATTCTTACTTTTTTATTTTAGATTTAAGCAGTGTGAAATGTTTTCATATAAATAAGTTGTTGCAATGTCACTCAATCCTTTGCGCTCCTTCTGAGTTATATGCTAATTATCGAATAGCGATTGTTAGAAAAATTATCCCAAGCTTGGACATAGGCAAGAAAGTGGGTAGCACACTTTTTCAGTGTCATATGGGGGCAAAATCTTTAAGAAGATTATCAGGGGAAAGTACTTAGTTCCTCTCACTGTTAGTGATTAAAGGACTCAGATTTAGTGCAAATGATACCAGCTCAACACAGGGTTTAAATAAGGGAAGCCACATTGTAGAAAAGAAACCATATTGTAACTTTGAATGACCTCATTAACTAACTCAGATAAGCTCTGTAGACTTTATGGCCCCTCCCAGCTGCTATAAGTTGATAATTTTGTTCTTTTGAGTTCTTTAGGAATGTGATGACCTGTGGGCACAGAGTCTATGCTGATAGCCATTAGCAACGACAACTGAAAGATCTGGGTATAGGGCATTGTTCTGGTTTCTGATGCATATCCAGTAACACAAAAGAGTATCATGAACTAAGACCAGATGCCTCCCCACTCAGAGACCAAGCCCCCTATATAACGGGCCTCTAAGATGGTTCTTTTGGACATTAGTCAGCCATCTTACCCCTTGCTCACAAGTTGTAATAAACCCCTTTCTCTCCTACCACCTTGCCTTGACTATTGACATGTCTTGCAGTGGGTAGATGACGCTCCTTGGGTGGTAACAAATTGACTTTGTTAATTTGAAAGATTTTTCACCAGTAATGCATATAATTTCTACCCAATGGTACAAATAAACCCAAAGTTAATTAACCTACAGGGCATTTATCAGTTTTACATCTAACCTGGATTTATTATCCTAACATTTCTTACTAAATTGCCTATAAATATACAAGCTTCTCAATTCCTCTTTGCGTTGGTCATGGCATAGAACCAGCTTCCTCTTTAAGTAATGAATTAAAGTCTTTGATACAAGTTCATTTTATATTTGTCTGACAGTTAAGATTTTACATTTTGAAAATTGTGCTTTCATAAAAATATTTTCAAGGACCTATCAGTTAAGACCTCAATTAAGCATTCCTTTAATTTTGAAACACAATTGCAAAGGATTTATTACCTAGTTGTTAGAATAGCTCACTTTCTTGATTTTTCAGAGGAATATCAAGAAGGATTTATTGACTTATAAAATGACCTTATTTATGCATTTTAATTCATTTCTTAAATATATCTTATTTATGGAACCAAAGTTAGATGAATATTTAGTAAAAGTAAAACCTCATAAAAACGTACTTTTTGCATCTTAGGTTTTTATCAATTGGCTGCAAACACAGATTTACATATATTTCTGTGATATTATGACTTATAACAAATATATATTTTGTCTTTCCCCCCTTTCTGGAAAACTTTTAGAATTTCTTAAGTAATGAAAGCAATAAAGGTGTCTCTTGTTATGTTAATAAAGTGACTTTCAGACCTCACCTAAGAATGGGGAATGGTGGCCAGCAGAACCAACCATGTGATTAGAAGGTTGGAAATTTCAGCCCCACTCCCTGGCCTCCAGGGAGAGGAGAAATGCTGAGGTTGAATCAATTACCAATGGCCAATGATTTAGTCAATTATGCCTATATAATGAAGCTTCCAAAAAATCCAAAAGGAGAGGGTTCAGAGAGCTTTTGGGGTCAGGAACACATGGAGGTTCTAGGCAAGTGGCACATTCATAGAACATGGAAGCTCTGCACCCCTTCCCACATACCTTGCCCTATACATCTCTTCCATCTGGCTGTTCCTGATATATCCTTTTATAATAAACAGATAATCTGGTAAGTAAAATGTTTCTCTGAGTTCCGTGAGCCACTCCTGCAAATTAATCCAACCCAAGGAGGGGGTGGTGGGAACCTTCAATCTATAGTGGGTCAGTCAGAAACACAGGTAATAACCTGGGCTTGCAACTGGCATCTGAAGTGGAGTGGGAGGGGCTGGTCTAGTGGAACTAAGCCCCTAATGTGCAGAATTTGATGCTATCACCTGGTAGGTAGTAGCAGAATTAAGTTAAATTGTAGGGCACTAAACTATGTTGGAGAATTGCTTGGTGCTATAGAAAACCCCCAGGATGTAAGTGGTGTCAGAATCCTTTCAATTTGGTAAATACATACAGAGAGATGCACATCCTCATTTAATAGTTGAAAGTAATTAATAGCATAATTATGCATTCTTGTGGATTAGTAAAACAGAGCAGCATCTGAGACAGTAGAATTAATCCTAATTAAATGCAGCTGGCTTTTTGAAGTCCAAGACATTAAACCCAAGATTGCATTTTGCTCTTCACAGTTACATAAATGCTCCCCCACCCCACTCTTGAGATTACAGTATAAAACCTTCTGTGAAAAATAACACCCACAACATCAACAAAAAAGAGGCATTTAAGGGACACTGGAAAATATAGTGCTTTAAAAGTTATATGAATAATTTTGTTAGTGTATTTTTTGACTGAATCTACAACTCCAGTTTTTTAATATACAATTAGTAAATTGTATGAATGAATAAACTAGTAAAAATATGGTTTTCTACCAATAATAATTAGTAGGCTTGCAACGAAGAAAAATTGTATATTGATTACCAATACACAAACATTGAAAGAAAACTGTTAATAAAACTGTTTTTCTTATGGGTCTGAATTATTGTTTAAGAAAGTATAAAACAATATCTTCAATATATATATTATTTTATTAAAAAACATAAGATTGATTTGTCAGAAGAAACATGATACTTTCACCCCCTTCTTCCTTGAAATTATGAAAATAGACATACAACTGACACAGACTGTAATATGGATGAATTAGATTACTAAATCCTTTAAAAATTACTGACAAAGATGAAAATGCAGAGAGCATACCTTCATGGCCCAGTAATGTCTATCAGCATGGTTTTTACGAAAATCGAATATTCCACTTTTAATTTAGAAAATTAGAGATAATTAGAAGTAGAGCTAGAGATAGAGAGTGAGAGAAAGAGAGAGAGAGAGATGAAAGACAGAGAGAGAGAAATAGATATATAAAAGCACAGAGCCTTGCTGTGTGTTTGGGATTTCGAAAAAACATGTTTGGCGTTTCAATATTTCTGCCTAACAAAGTCTTTGCTTTAGTCTCAAGGGGCTCTCCAGGAAGAACAAGAACATATTCAGTAATAGTTGAGAATGGAAATGTGAATTTCTTAAATAAAAATTATCAACACTGTGCTGCCCAAATCGTCAATATATCTAATTCATAGTATTCCAACTCATGCTGAAATACCAGATTTATAAAATGGTTCTTCACTCTTAATTTAAACACCAGGGAAAGATATAAACCCTATCATAGGCCAATGGTTCCTTGCTTAGGAGGGCTTCATTACACCAAGTCTAGATTACCTCTTTGTTTGGCACATCAGATTGCTTTCATAGCCAAAAACAGGAAGCAGGAATTCTTCATTATAACATTTGGATTGGAGGAGGGATATACTTTCTTTTTAAGGTGGGAGAAACATGATTGTGACAAGAGTGGAAAGGGAGAGCCATCATGAGGCTTTAACCAAAGCTATTTTCTCAGACATGTTCATTTTCCAGTGAAGTTGAGTATCTGAAAACTTGTTTCCTTGAAACTTTCAATGCCGTCATACCCCTTAGAGAATTTTCCTTTTCCTCATCATGTGCACAAACGGGTTGAAAACTTTGGTCTATATCATCAAATTTTGAGATGTCCAGTGTAAAAGGGACTTATTTCCCTCTTCACTTAAATACACTGGTTAATTATTTGAACTATTAGGAAACTGTCTGGACCAGTCTCATCATGTCTCCCTTCTCTCTTCAGCCCAGTCACTGAAAAAATTCTAAACTTCCTCATCCTGACGCTTGTCTCCACGTTTTTCTGTAAGACCAAGGTGATGCTAGCTCTCATGCCACGCTGCTTACTAGAGCCTTCTAATTCCTATTCATAGCATTAATTATTCTCTAATTGTTCTTTTCCCCTTATTGCTCTAATTGAATCCTGCTTATGTCTTGAAGATATTTTTCCCTCATATAGCCCTCTTAAGTGAAAGATGTTCTTTTTCTACAGCACTTATTTCAGGGCCTTCAGGTCGTATAGCTACCCTACTCGTTCCTCATTCTGCTTCTTTTATGTTTCTCTTTATTTCTAATTTTAAAAAGTGCAGTACTTTAAAATACATGCCCCATACACTACTGTCCTTTCCTCTCTTTATGGCTATCTACCAACTTTCTGGATATTCCCCTTTATTCATAGATTCTGGCACTTATTTCACCATCATCCTCTTCACAATTATTCTAGGCATCATTCAGGAGATCAAAACTTCCACAAGCGTAATCTAACCAACACTATGAGCTCTCTTTTTAACTTTCTGACCTCCAGTGACCTTTCTTCCCTTCAATTTTATTTGCTTAGCATGTTTTTCTTTTGGCATTATCACCAATAATTGCACCATCTCTGAAAATCTCAGTTTCAAACATCCAAATCTGACCACCAGATCTTTCCTATACTGACCAATTTCCCTAGTCACTTCATTCCAAATATTCTGGAAATTCCACTTAATTGATTCATCTATATGTTTACTGTCCATCAACTCATACACCACCTCCTCTCCTCTTTGATTAGTTAACAGTACACTGTCCAACACTTTAATCACTCAGCATCGAATATCCTTAATTCTGTTACTCTTCCCTACTTTAATTAGCAAACTCTATAACTGGTAATCCCAAATGTTTTCTCACTCTGAAACAATGTTCAAGCAACTGAACAATGGTGAATATAGTTGTAGAAGTGAGGTTATTGCTATACATTCAAATTCAATATGTCAAGACTCAAACAGCCCATCAAAAGTGCCCTGACAATTTATACTTTTAACTGCTGAAGTCACCCATATTTTTAACTGTATCCTCATCTATCCTCTAATCTCTAATCTCCTACTTAAGAACAATGCTTTGGGCATCCCTCTCTGTCCTACATCATCAAATTGTCCCTCTCTATCAGATCATTCACTTCAGCACATAACATGCTATTATTTTTCCATTAAAAAACAAAGAAACTTGGGGCTGGCCCCATGGTGTAGTGGTTAAGTTCAGCACACCCCATTTTGGCAGCCCAGGTTTTTGGGTTCGGATCCCGGGTGCAGACCTACACTATTCATCAGCCATGCTGTGGCAGCAACCCATGTATAAAGTGGAGGAAAATTGGCTCAGATGTTAGCTCAGCGCTAATCTTCCTCAAGCAGAAAAAGAGGAAGATTGGAAACAGATGTTAGCTCAGCACTAATCTTCCTCAGGAAAACAAAAACGAGAAAGAAACTTCTTTTGGAGCCAGGACAGTGGTGTAGCAGTTAAGTTTTTGCACTCCACTTCAGCAGCCCAGGGTTCACCAATTCGGATCCTGGGCGCAGACCTCTGCACCACTTATCAAGCCATCTGTGGCAGGTGTCCCAAATATAAAATAGAGGAAGATGGGCACAGACGTTAGCTCAGGACCAATCTTCCTCAGCAAAAAGAGGAGGATTAGTGGTGGATGTTGGCTCGATGTTAATCTTCCTCAAAAAAAAGAAAAAAGAAAAAAGAAACTTTTTTTAACCTCACTTCCCATACCAACTACTGGTACGTTTCCTAGCTCTTCTTTGCAGTAACGTTCCTCAGGAGTTGTTATGGTGCTGCCTCCTATTCTCTTAAAATCGTCTGCAAAGGCTTTATTCACTAAAGCGTCTCAGAAGCTGTGCTAAACAATGTCACCAAGGGCTTCCTCATGTCAGTCCTAAACTCATTTGCAGTCCTTATCTTGTTTATAAGAAACATTTGACCCAATTGCTCCCCCGTTGGTGACGTGCTTGTTTAATTTGGCTACCAAGAAACCACACTCCTTTGCAGTCACTTGCTCGTCTACCTCTCTCACCACTTTATGTTGGCTTTCTCACTCAGCCCTTGCTCTCATTGTGTTTCCTACCTACACACACTGCCTTAGTCATCTCAGTTGTGTCTCATGACTTAAAGTGCCATAGGACTGCTCATATTTCCCTACACCTATCTTCCTGGACTATAGAATTGACTTATATTACCAAATACCTTCTTCCCATCTATTCTTGAACATCTACCAGGCATCTCAAGTTTAATATACTTATTACACCCATAGTATTCTCCATCTCAGTTGATGGCAACTGCATCCTTCCAATTTTTCAGTTCAACTGACCTAGCTTAAAACATTACCTACAAAATCTATCTAGACTCTGACTGTTTCTCACCAATTCTTTTGCTATCACCCTCTTCTGAGCCACATTCATTTACTGCCTAGAATACGAATTTCTCTGCCTCCATCCATACTCCCTACAGTCTCTTTTTAAATAAAGCTATTAAAATGATTAATTAATACTTGAGCAAAATTACACCAAACCTCTGCTTAACAATCATCCAAAGACTCTCATCTCACTCAGCATTAAGGCAGAAGTTCATAAAATATTCCACAACGATTTGCCTAATTTGTCCTTTGATATATGCACATATATTGTCATTAAAATATTGTAAAATATTAAAAGCACTAATGAGTACTAAAATAAACAAATAAAACCTCTGTCCTTTCTAAATTAGTGACTCTAAACCAAAGAGAGACAAGTACCTTAGATTTGGCCTAAGAATCACTGGAGTTTTTCTGCCTTCACGTCTTTTCTCTCCAACAGGGTTCTGATTTTCTTACATTGCCTGAGAAACATTGCCTTGTTGAAGGACTACCACTGAAATAAAGCAGATGTGATCCTTAGGTGTACTGAGTCATTAAAGGCTGTGGCTCACTCTTCTATGCACAGTGAATTTGCTTTATCTTTGAATTATTTAGTTTGTCATTTTTGTGCTTATATTTTAAGTTCATATATAAATTTATTAATTATTAAAATGTATGCATTTATATAAAATTTATAAATTTAATTTAAATTTTGTGCTTTATTTATTGTCTTTGGTTGCTAGTAGCCATTAATTTAAAATATTAGAATAATACAATAATTATTAATGTTTAAATGATGTTTATTGCCCTCACGTATCATAAGCAATTATATAAGTGCTTACCAAGTCTATAGACCTCTTCTGAAAAACATCTTAGGTATTTTTATGATTATGTGCTGTAACATGTGATGTTGCTACTTTATTCCCAGCCAAATAGACCAGTCATTGGAGGCTCAATTAAGGGCAAATAACTCTACATATGCTGGCGGTTAATGTGATGAACACGAGATCTTTGTTCAACAGGGGTTTTTATTCTAAAAGGAAATGGGTCTTCCAGTCATGCGCTTACTACTGAGAATTTTTAATATGTGACAGAGGAGCAAGATTCTCAAGCAAAGCTGCACACTGAGCGAAAGCAGTAAGCAGAAGCCATGAGGCAATAGAAGCCATGGTTTGTTGGCCTCATGAGGTAAACAGAAAGACAGTAAGAAATTATTTCAAGGATTATTTGGGGAAAATTCTGAAGTTGTTGCTGAGATTCTTTCAACATAACATAATGATGTTTTTTTCTTCACATGGAAACCAGATGAGTATGATAGTTTGTGACCATTTTCCCTAAGCAATAAACCCAATATCATTGGGCTTTTTTTTCCTGAAAGAGTGTCACATCAGAGGGACTGGGTGATGTCTGCATTTCCCAACTTAAAGACCCATTCTTTAAGAATTTTGTATGCTTATTCTCTTTTATATACGTATTTTCATAGATATATTAGTGAGGTCTCTGTTTACTTATTTGACAGGTGAGGCAAAAGGAAGTAGTAAATAAATTTAACTATGGCTCAAAAGATTCTCCCCCAGGGACACCCCACCCCTTGCTGAGATAGTTGCCCAATACTTTCCACTGAGGGTGTGGTGCAGACAGGGGGCCAAGTTCTTTTTGTCATCTATTACCTAGTGACCCAGTTAGTAACACCAGCTTGCTAGCCTAGTCATTCAGATTATTGGCGGGTTGCACCATCTTGCAAAGGGTTGGAGGCATGGTATTTAGTATCAAATATTGTTTTGGTAGTTACATTAGAGAGGGATTGAAGGCATTTCACTAGTCTCTGTTTCTTAATACTTTATGATTTTCCAGCCACAGAGTTTTCTGATTCAAAAATTTTCTGATTCAGAATACACACTGGTCTGTAAATCAAGTATCTGTTCCAATACTATCTTATAGAATGTACTTATATTGAGCAAATCTTGGAGAATTTTTCTCATATGACATAGATGTCATAAGAGAGAAAGGTGCTAAACATTATTAAGTAGTTTGTATTTTGGAAAGAAATTTAAGGTTTAAAATATATTTGACATATTGAAGAATTAAAAGTTATAGAAGTAAAATGAGGGTGGAATTTGTAGAGAAGATTGATTTTGTGTAGTGAAGATACGATCTCCATCATTAGTATATCAATTTTCAGGATAACTCTAAGTCAAACTGAAGTTTTGGAATTTTATCTTCAGTAAAATGAAATAATTCTGTGTTAATTCCTTGTTAGAAGGTATTATGATTTGACTATAGAGACTGTTTTTAATCGTTTCAAGAAGTATGCATGCATGCACATGATACCTTTTGGACGGCTTGAGTTACTAGCTCTACAAAGTAATATTAATTGTTTTCATAACGTCAGACTATTTTTTAAGTTTTTAAGTAATTTTGCTGAAATTTTCAATGGTAACATAGTCATCACTATTTTGGCATCCTTCTCCATCACATGTATTTTATAATCGTAAAAATTAGTGAGTAATATGTTGTTTCATTACTTTTAATGTATGAACTTAATTAATAGATGCTAATCAAGATAGTTTTCTCTCTCTTGATTATATATCCTACTGCTAGAGAAGAAAAGCTGTTACTTCAATGATTCATTACTAACAGGGACAGACTTCATTTTATGCCACTTCACAATTTATTGTGAACTTTATTAGTGTGGCCTGTATTTAGTCTTTTTGACAGTTGGCACAACTTGGTGATTGTTTTATGAGATGAATTTAGCTATACATTTATATGATAATTTAACATTTTAGTGTTTAGACATTTGCTGATGTGAGCATTGCCAGAGAAACATATTAAAATTTTATTTGGCACTACAATATGTTTATTTTCCTTAATAAGGAAATAGCTATTACAAACCTTTTAAAAAACTCCTCCACCAAAGATTTTACTTTGAAATCTAAGACTGAAAACATGGTTACAGATTAAGAAATATTTTGCGTGCCTTTCTAATAAAACCTGCAATAAAACAGGTGAGGCTTGTTTGACTTTTATTTTGTGAATCGTTTATCCTTTTCTTATTCCTATTGTGTTTGTTTGCTATTCTCTAGCCTATATTTCATCTTTACCTACCTCATAATGAGAACTCATAATAATGGAATGCTACAAAAAGGAAAAGTTTACTAGGTAAATCTTAAGTAATTTGAGATGTTATTTAGACTTTGACCAACCTGCACTGTTTCCAAAGAGAAATTATTATGTTAACATAATAAAAGGCACTGTCTTTCATTTCACAGGTATTATACTAAATGGTTCTGAAGTGGAAGGAAAATGGAGGCTCTTAATTTGATTGTGTGCTAAATACTTCATTTTACAAATCAAGATTTATTGAATGAGGTGGTTGAGGAAGTTTTCTATCCTTATAGACCCAAAAGCAAAAGAGAAATTAGAAATCACATCTAATGACAATCTTTGAGAACACGTATAGTACATATGATGGCAATACAATTCCTAGAAAGTGTATAGGGTTTGGATAATGTTGGATAAGGATTTAGGAATTTGATGCTGGAATGTCCTTGAAATAACTAGATGGAAGTCTGGATAGTAATTAAAAATTTTGGTTCAATAAATAATAACTAATTACCTAAGTATGTACCAAGATCTCTTTTAGATATTTGTGCCAAGGATTCTAGAGGGCATGACTCAGTTCTGGCTCCAGGCGTCTGTGTAGCAGTTTTCTTTCCTCTGATTTCAAAAGGGGAATGGCCCAGAGCTCTCAAATTATTCTTCACCAAAAGTTACTAAGAGAGCCTTAGCATACATGGGCAATTTCTCAGACCAGGAGCATAACATGCTTGATCTCATGATTGTGAGGAAACAAAATATTCAATCTCACCACATTCAGCATATTACGTCTTTTTGTTTATATTTTATTCAGAATACTGCTATTTCTTCAAATATTCCTTTTAATTCACATTGTTCTCCAACAGAAGAGTAGAATATTATGTATTATAAATGAATATCTTATAGGAATTAATTAAATTAATGTATTTTTAATCTATCAGTGCTAGAGGAGAAAAGAAAGATGACATAAGCATTGATAAGGTGAGAGAGGAAAAAGGGATTATTTAGAAGCACGGCCAAGAGTGTGCTCTTTGCGTCCTGGTTAACTTGAATTTGAACACTTGTCCTTTCATTTTGGGGCTAAGTTACCCACAATTAAGTTACTTAACTTTTTTGAGCTTCACTTTTTATCATTTTTAACGTGAAAGTAACACTTACTTGAGATTAATGAATTTTAACATCTTGATACCAAACAGACTCAAAAACTGAGTGTTTTTTAAGACTTTGTTTATTGTGAGAATACTATTGAATTAAAGGAATGAAGACAACTTTGGAGCAAAGGCAAGAGGGAAGTGAATGTTTCCAGGAGTCAGGGTGAGAAGGGAGGTTGAAAGAGAACAAATTGTGAAAATACAGAAGGGGATTCTACTTACAACTTCACTTCTTTTGACATATCCTACACTATCCATAAAACAAAAACGAAAAGCACAACAGAATCTTCTTCATGCTCCAAATAATGTCATAGTCTTCTCTTATAATGTTTGCAGTATCATACTGTGTGCTTGCTTTCTCAATACCTCTCACTGGTTAGGCTATTTCATTGCTAAAATATGATATCTTGCCATCTGCTTTCTCTTACTCTTTCCATCCATTCCCCGCCCCCCCACCATCCCCACAAATGATAAAAATCCTAAAAGGAGAGCAGAGTAAGACAGGTTTCCATCCTATTTTGAAACGTTTACACTGCTAATCTGCTGGCTTTATGATTTAAGTCTGCCTCTGAATCCATCCACAGCTGTGACAGCTTAACCTGAACCTTTCCGAGAACACAGTGCTTTTCCAGATCTGGCCCAATGTGGGTTTGGTTCCTGGGGGAGAGCAGGGGGACGCTTTTAGTGTTTTGTGGATATGGATTTTAGAGTGACCTTAAGTACTTGTTCTTTTAGATGTTTAATCAAATAGATCTGTTAATAAACAGTGGAACCATTTGAAACATTTATTTTCCCTTGATTTCTACTTCTTTTTGCCAAATTGACATTCATCTCTTTGATGTGGTATTTGTTAAGTTTTGGTCCTATAAACATAGAAGAAACTTTTCATGTCTTTCTTTTTGCTTTTCAGTGGTGTTTATCTTCTTCCGTTGCGTGTATGTCTTTGTTATTTCCTAGGTGATATTCTGAAGACTGCATGGTGTTTATTACTTTAAAGTTTGTGTGTCTTATCATCTAAGTTAACGTGATTTTCTTGAAGTTTTGATTTGCAATATGGTTCACGCTCTGACTCTTCTGGATATTCTTTCATCTTTGCAGTGCAATGCACAGGTGCCGGCTTATCTTCCTCTTAAGGGTAAGTAGAATTAAATACATTAATCCAGTTACTTCTATCCATTCAAGTCAGAGCAAACAGATGTTCTTCTGTGAATACCCCCTCCTAATAACGTCAATAATGTTGTTAATCTAAAGTTGGATGATATTCTATTTCTTATTCAGAGGGTTTTTTTCCTTTTTCATGTTATATGAAAACAACAGATCCCAAAAGAAAGTCAGGGGTTTTCATATGGCTTAAAAACATTCTTAATAAATTCCCACAATATTTTACGTTCAATTAACATGACTACAGTTTGGTAATTGGTAAATTTTAAGTAGTAAATCTATCTATGCTCCAAACGAATGGCTGTATTCTTAAGATCTAGAATACTTTTTCCAAGATGACAAGAAGTGTTAAAGCACTTTAATATTTGTCGTGCCTCCACAGATCAAAATTTTCTTTTGCTTGAAGGTATTTTGCTAATGAAATTTTAAACCAATTAAGATAAATCGTGGAGTCAAGGCTGCTTTGTAATTATTATTCAAAACCTCAATTTGTAGGGAGTAAGGGTTGTTATGAGACAAAAATATTCTTCTTAGGGAGACACCATTATCCCATCCTTACTCTCCTCATTGCCAAGAATTTGAAAATTTGAATCAGGAAATGAAGGAAGAAACCTTACTCAGTAACGATCCCGAGATGCCATGTTTCAAAATGAATTAGCAACTTCATGACCTTGAGTGGAGGCTAGAATGATTGTAACTTCAGTGGATCATGAGACATTTGTTAGAATTAACTGAATTACCCATTCATTAATACATATTAAGAAGGTTCCCACTCTTTGTCAGGCCCTGGGGCTGGCTATATATGAGTGAATCAATGAACTATGTTATTCAAAGTAAACTTTACAAGAAATATATATTTTAGTTAAATATAATTTTCAGAATGCCCTACATTAAGCCTGAGCAATTATTTAGTAATGGAAACAGTAGACTTCTCTTGCTTTATGCTTCTTTGTACCTTTCAATAAAAAATGTGAATATACACTCAATAAATTATGGTTTATCTTTAGGTTGTATATCTACATTTTAGTTGTATTCTTTCAGATGGGGATGACATTTATCTTTTTTCAGAAATTATGTTGGTCTCTTGCAGTGTGGTTCAGCGTTTTCGTACTTCCATAGACAGTCAAAATTATGGAAACAATGTTGAGGCTGGCCCAGTGGCGTAGTGGTTGAATTCACACACTCTACTCTGCTTTGGTGGCCTGGGGTTCGCAGTTTCGGATCCCAGGCACCGACCTAGGCACTGCTTGTCAAGTCACGCTGTGGTAGCATCTCCATATAAAATAGAATAAGATTCGCACAGATGTTAGCTCAGGGCCAATCTTCCACACCAAAAAACCCCCAAATAAACAAAAAAGATGGAGAGAATGTCAATAAAAATAGGATCTAAAGCAATAGTTTAAAATCACATTAAATTTTAACAAAAATCTCTAAGGACAAAACCTTTACCTCTGGAAGTTGATGTGTAAATAATTAGCTCAGAATTGACTGTATTTATAATGAAAAATAGATATGTTCTCACTACGTTTTATTTTTATAATAAATTCCTACAAATATAATTATACACCTTTAACACTGAAATAAAAATGTGTGTTTTTTTTTTTTAATAGACTATTTTTTGGAGCAGTTTCAGGTTTACAGAAAAATTGTGTGGAAAAGACAAAGTTCCCATATCTCTCCCTCTCTTTCCCCATGTAGTTTCCCTTCGTTTTTACATCATGCATTAATGTGGTACATTTGTTATGATTGTTGAATTAATATCGATATATTATTTTAATTAAATCTATAGTTGATATTAGGGTTCACTTTTTGTGTTGTCCAGTCTTTTGGTCTGGTGAATACATGACAGCATGTGTCATGTATCTACCATTATGGTATAACACACAAAAATTTCACTGTCCTAAAAATGCCCTGTGCTCCAATTAGTCATCTCTCTGCTTCACCTGATCCACTGTGACCATTGATCTTTTTACTGTCTTTATAGTCTTGCCTTTTCCAGAACATAGTTGGAATCATACAGTATGTGGCCTTTTCAGACTTTCTTCTTTCACCTAGGGATATGCATTTGATGTTCCTCTGTGTCTTTTTGTGATTTGATAGTTCATTTCTCCTTATTGCAGAATAATATTCCATGTATGTGTGTACCACAGTTTGTGTATTCACTTATCTAAGGACATCTTGATTGCTGCCAATTTTTGTCTATTCAGAAATGCAGAGGGTTGGGGCTGGCCCCGTGGCCGAGTGGTTAAGTTCGCGCGCTCCGCTGCAGGCGGCCCAGTGTTTCGTTGGTTCGAATCCTGGGCGCGGACATGGCACTGCTCATCAAACCACTCTGAGGCAGCGTCCCACATGCCACAACTAGGACCCACAACGAAGAATATACAACTATGTACTGGGGGGCTTTGGGGAGAAAAAGGAAAAATAAAATCTTTAAAAAAAAAAAAAAAAAAGAAAGTACTGGTTATCTGGAAGCCAACATCCTAAGTTCACACTTTATCTCTTGAGCAAGGAACACTGTACCAGAGAACAGAAATAAGAGTCTCATTTAACTCAACCACCAACTATCATGGTCTCCTAATAAAGTTATTGGATATTTAAAAAAAAAAAAAAAAAAAAGAAATGCAGAGGGTTGATCCCTCCTGCTTTATACCTCTTGAAATGAAAATCACAGATATATGCTCAATATTTTATTGTTTAAAGAACTTTAAGTTCATTGTCATTTTGGCTATGCTCTTTCAGATGGAAAAGGCATTTATATTTTTTCAGAAGCCATATGTGTGTGTGTGTGTGTATTGTGAATAAAGCTGCTATAAACATTCGTATGTAGGCTGTTGTGTGGAAATAAATTGTTACCCCATTTGAGTAAACATCAAGGAGCACGATTTCTGGATTGTATAGTAAGCCTGTGTTTAGCTTGCTATGAAACAAACTGTCTTCCAAAGTGGCTGTACCATTTGGCCTTCCCATCTGCAATGAGCGAGAGTTCTTTCATGTCACATCCTCACCAGCATTTGGGGTTGTCAGTGCTTAGGATTTCAGCCATTCTAATAGGCTTACATCGGTATCTTAATGCTATTTTAATTTGCAAATTCCTAATGTCATATGATGTTGAGCATTTTTTCATATGCTTATTGCCATCTGTATATCTTCTTTGGTGAAGTGTTTGTTCAGAACTTTGCCCATTTTTAATTGTTTTTGCTTCTTGTTCAGTTTTGAGGGTTACTTGCATATTTTGAATAACAGTCCTTTATAAGACATATGTTTTGCAAATATTTTCTCCCAGTCTGTGGCTCCTCTTTTCAGTCTCTTAACAGTATCTTCTGCAGAGCAGAAGTTTTTCAATTTTAATGAAATCCAACTTGCCAATTTTTTCTTTCATGGATTGTGCCTTTTTGGAGTTGCATCTAAAAAGTCATCACCAAACCTAAGGTCATAAAGATATTTTTTCTACGCTATTTTCTAGAAATTTTATAATTTTGCATTTTGTATTTATGTCTATGATCTATTTTGAGTTCATTATTTGAAATATGTAAGGTCTGTGTCCAGAGTCATTGTTTTACATTTGGATGTCTTGTTATTCCACAACCATTTGTTGAAAAGATGATCTTTTCTTCCTAGAATTTCCTTTGTTCTTTGGTCAAAGAGCAATTGTCCATATTTGTGTGGGTCTATTTCTGGGTTCTTTATTCTTTTCCATTTATCTGTTTTGTCGTCCTTTCACCAATACCACACTGTCTTGATTGTTGTAGCTTTATATTAAGTCCAGGAGTCAGATAGTGTCTAATCTCTGCTTTTTGCTTCAGCATTTTGGTGGTTACTTGGAATCTTTTGGTTTCTCTATGCCTTAGAATAAGTTGATAATCCATCAAATAACTTATTGGAATTTTGATTGGGATTGCATTGGATCTGTAGATCACGTATGGAAATACCGACATCTTAATACTGAATCTTCCTGTCCAGTCCTCATATGGACCTTGCACATATTCTGTTAAGTTTATACTTAAGTATTTTTTTCTTTCTTGTTTTTTTTGGTGCTAAAGTAAATGATATTGTATTTTTAATTTCAAATTCCTGTTGTTCGTTGCTTATCTATGTCCTTATTCAAGAATATTAATTTTGTGTGTTATCCTTATAACCTGCATCCTTCCTATTATTGCTAATTAGTTCCAGGAGTTTTTTGTTTTTGTTTTCTAATTTTGGGGATTTTTAAATAGATAATCATATCATCTTTGGAAAAAGACAATTTTATTTATTCCTTGTCTACTTCTTTGCCGTTAAGTATGATGTTAGCTGTAGATTTTTTAGTAGTTCTTTATCAAGTTGAGGAAGTTCCTCCTATTCCTACATTTCAGCGAGTGTTTATCATGAATGGATGTTGGATTTTTTCAAATGATTTTTTTTTTGCATCTATTGGTATGTCACATGAGCTTTTCCTCTTTAGCTTGTTGGTGTGATGGATTACCTTAATTGATTTCTGAACATTTAACCAGCTGTGCATAGCTGGAAAAAAATCCCACGTGGTGAGAAATTGTTTTTATGAGCTAACAAACGCTATTATCTTTATTTCTGCATTTTATTGTTAGCTTGCTATTTTTTGATATTTAAAATGTGTTAAATTTTAGCCACCAAATAAACGTGTGTGTGTCTGTGTGTGTCTAAACCTTCTCAAAAAATGTATCACACTGTTAAGTGAAAAGGAACAAGCTAGAAGTTAATCTTTAGTGATGTTAAATGTGAAGGCAAAGAGTCCATTCTTCCTCTTTTTTTTACAAAACAGTTATCTTTTAAATGTTGAAAACACTTTAAAGAGTTACATATGTAGCAACTCTTTGAAAATAGAGGTTGAAAGTGATAGAGTTAATATACCACTGTCTTATGAGAATACTCTATTTCCTTATGTTAAGAAGTCATTGAAAAACAAAAAAAATCTGGGATGCCTCCTGGGATGCCATGTTATATGCTTTCCTGCGAGCTTCTTATTTGTCACTCATTTACTTGCCTATGTGTTTCACTTTCCTGAAATTGTGTTTCTTCTTTTCATGTGCTTCTTATAATCACAGAGGAGCTGCCATCTAACTGAATAAATTGTCTCTCTTCCAGGTGATTAATGAAATGCCGTAAATCCTCTTAGGCACTGATAAATAGTAACATATGCTTCACATCTTGTGGCATCAGAGCATTAGAGCGGACCACTAGCTCAAAGAAACTGGACCATTCACCAAATGTGCCTGCACTCAGAAGCCTGCACTATAGTATTTATAGGTCATAAAGAGATGCCTAACTCTGAGATATATATTTTTATTCTGCAATGGTTCTGTATTGATGAAATTCCTTTGAAGAAAATTGCGTAAAGAAAATGAATAAGAATAAATGCAAGCCACATTTTTTCCCTATAAGTGTGAGACCCGTAATTTAAGCAGATGCTGTATTCAAAGCAACATCACCTCGGATAAATATGTGGATGAATACCTTGGTGGACAAGGTGATGACCAATTAGGTGGTATTTGTTGAAGCTTGATGACAACCATAGTTTTGTTAAATGTTTGCTATGGTCACATTCAGACTGTTTCTTAGGAAGAAGTGGAAACAGTTTGAATTTCGGGTTTCTGAAATATTGAGTGAAGAGAAACAAAAAATAAGAGTCTAGCTAGCTAGACTGATGGGAAAACTGGCAATTTCATTCACAATTATCCTTATTTTGCACTTGCCCGATAATTATTTCTAAACCAAGCAGAAGAAAATGTATTCATAGTGGAAGATATTAATCTACCCTTAGATTCAATCAATAGCTGGCCTGAGCGAGTTAGGAAGTGTCACAGGCTATACTCTCCACAGGCATCTTCCAGTATAGTAGTCCATAGGTGAACACATTGAGTTGTGTATAACACAAAGCATGGATCCTCTTCACTGCCTTACATTATTAAGTACAGTTATATGAATGACAGTTGATAATACAAGATTGACAAGCTACTGAGGATATTTTCTTTTTTTACAAAGAGACAGTGAAAATATTTAATTTATAACTTTAAAGATAATTCTGAGTGAATTGTGGAGAGTGGAACGGGATACTGAGACATTAAGACCATCAAATATGATTACAAATAAACATTACTTACCCTACTGTTTATGTTAAAATCATTCATAGTATCTCATTTTGTAAGGTAAGGTTAGTGGAATACAATTCAGAGTGTCCAAAATTATATCACTAATTGCATTTGGTTGAAACTATAATTGCTAAATGATCCCAGACTGTGATGACTCCCATTGATCATTGCTTCCTGATATTGACATCTTGTGTATTCTCCTCCCATATTCCATGGGGCTGACTTGTGTAACTTATAGAGAAAATAAGAGAGTGTGGTTTCCAGGCTAGGTCATGAAAGACATTGTGGTATACATACTGCTCTCTTGGATCCCTTGTTCTGGGGAAGCCAGGTGCCGTGGCATGTGGACCTTCCAGTAGTGCCATGGAGACAGACACATTACAAAGAACTGAGGCCTCCTGCTAGCATCCACAAGAGTGAGCTATGCAGGAAGCAGATGCTCCAGTCACAGTCAGACCTTCATAGGATTACACCTCAGTCAATATCTTGACCGTAACCTAATGAGAGATCCAGAGCCAAAGCTCCCTCCGAATTCCTGACCCACAGAAACAGTGAGTAATAAATAGCTACTGTTTTAAGTTCTGAATTTAGGGATAACTTGTTGAGCAGCCATAGAAAACTGATACTCAGACCTCTAGCAATTATTTCCATGAAAATGATGGTGAACTAGAACTTAGGCCTCACTCACTTTCTATTTCATGTGAGCCAGCCAGTTATTGTTTTACTAAATTTTGTTAACATTTTTCTAAATTTTTTATGCTAACCATATTTCTAGGAAAATGTGAAGAGTATTTGGTCCATGCTAAGTGCTTAATCATAAAGTCTTCATTGCTTAGCATGGCATAATGACATTTGGGCTCAATTCTCTTAAAAATATCAATTTCTGTTGCTCACAATTTTCTCTCTAAGATACCCTTATTTTCCTACTATGTGAAGCATTCTACCACTTTTTAGTACCTGAAAAATATTACTTTACTCTTTTAGAGGAAACCATATGCATTACTTATTCATTGAATTCTTTGCTGAATCTTCATGATAGATTTAATAGATACTTTTTTCTTTTCCCAAAGAAATGTGCTTATACTGTATTTCTTTATAATCCCATTCCTATTTAACTATTCATTGAAGCAGATCTTCTTCACTAAGGTCCAAGGTGAGAGGTCATTACTGTCCCTATAACACAGTAGCTAGCTTGTGACTGACACTTGATAAGCATTGGTGATAACAATAATAAATGCTATCTATTAAGCTCTATACAGAGACACGATCCTAAGTACTTACATACATTATTCATTTAATAAACCTAATGGCCTCTTACTCAATAGCGAACATGTTTATAATTTCAATTTTAGAGATAAAGAAGTTGAAGATTGAACTAGTAACTCATTTCCAAGAATTATTTAGCTAGTTTACAGGACACGTGAGTTCATCTTAGTAATAAATTATGTTCCAAAGCTGCCTTTCCAGAAATGAAAATTTGGGGTTTTAAAATTTTTATATTTTGGAATTTGGACATTTTTTGCCAGATTTCTGCACCTAATGAAAACTGCTTCCTGAATATTTAACATTTTATTCGTTCATTCATTCTACACACATTCATCCAGTGTCTGTTATATGTCATACTATACGTTAGCTTCAGAATATAAAATGGTGAGCAAGAAAAGAAATGATCTGACTTTGTGGAGCTCATAGTCTACTGGGGAACAGAGGCTTTAATCAAGCCAATGAACGAATAAGTTTAAATTTATAAGTGTTATAAGTGCTTGAAAAGGGATATGTAATGTTCAGTGAGTATATATATATATATATATATATATATATATATATACACCCAATGATTTTGTCCCTGGATGAGACATCAGATGAGGCTAAACTTGGAATTAATAAGTTAGTTAGCACTGTCCACTTAAAGAGAAGAGGGAAGTCATTCCTGGCAGAGAAAGCATTATGTGTAAAATGTCTGAGGATTATAGATTAAGACATCTGGTCAGACTGGGGACTGAGGAAGGAGCTTTGTTTATTTTGATTCATTACCTCTTGCAAAAAATAATTAACCTTTGAAACTACAGTTGTCAAAGAAATTTTTGAAAAGTTCATTGTAGACATTGTGTAGAAGCATGAGTGATATAGGGAAAGCAATCAGAAGGCCATCGTCATAGTACAGACAAAAAGCTGAAAGTAGAAAACACTAGAAATAATGTTTTTTGAAAAAATGTCTAACTCTAGAAATGTCTCCTTGAGAATATTTAACAGATTGTGGCAGACTACCAAAGATGCCTTTTTATAATGGAATTATTGTATTCAAAAATAAAAAGCAAATATACTTAATTAGTGAAGTGTTTCATTTTAATATGTGTAATAACATTTTAAAGAAACTTTGTGCAATTATATTTTTAAGGTATAGATTTTAGAGTTTTTTGATTAGGAATTAAAAATTATACTGAATCTATTTCTCCAATGAGGTTAAAAATAATTTGGAAATATCATATAGTTTATTTAATAGATTTGTAAGCTGCTGCCAGCGTAAGTTATATTTACCTATTCATATCATTAATGATCACTCATAAATAGTGCTTCTTAATGGTACTGCCAGGACTAAATATGAATTGTGAATTCAGTTAAGAAGAAAACTAGAAACCATAAAAAACCAAGAAAATGAAAAGTAAATCAACCTAGAACTAAGACAAATAAATCTTGAAAATACACCTCCTACAAGAAGAATGCAATTCACAGATAAGGAGCTGCTGCTATAAAAATTTAATTTAAAAACCAAAACGTCTCTCTACTCTCTTCATAGCCACCATCACTCTTCAAGAGTGTTAATGATATCCTGAGATCTATCTCAACACTATTAATTTATGACGATATAATAAATAAAAGTAACATTTTCAATTTATAATATCAAGAATGTTCAGTGGATACGATGCGTTTCTTACGGATATTTAAATAAAAGAAGGAAATTGAAGTGCCTTTAGTAGGAAACAGTAATCAATTGCAGAAAAAGAAGCATCATGCTCAGGGAGGATAAAATAATGATCATAATATTTATTCAGTAGGATACTTCTTAGCATCTTCGTGCATTCAATGACTGGCACATTTGAAAAGCCAGATATTAAATACATATTTCAATCTAGGTGACTTTATCAAGATTTTGTATTTTCTTTGTATTTTTCTTTCTGACAGAGGACATCACATTTGTTTATATTTCTCTAAATAAAGAATCAAAGGATTACTAAGAAGTTGCGGGAAAAATCAAACAAAATGAACAAAAATAAACCAAATTTTGTTCTGCAACGAAAGATTTGTTGAATAAAGATATGTCTTAAGAACCTATTATAACTTATCACTTAGAAATATGCAAAATATTTGGACCCAGGTAGAAAACTAAAATATTCCAAAGAATTCTAATAGCAAATTCATCACAAAACAGATAGCTTAAAGTCAGGACTTTATGCATTAAGAAGAGAAATTATAACAAATTTAATAAAGATATATAAAAATCTCCTCATATAATAGTTTTTGGAGTTGTAATATCCTTCAAATACAGAATAACTATATAATAAAATAATAAGAAATTTAAAAGATAGTTATATTTCAATAAATTTTTATGATTCAATAGCAAGATAATTCAATACAGCATTAATAATATTTGTGTAATATGTTAGAATACAATAAATGTTTTATTTTACATATAGGCTTAACTATTTGTGACTGAAAATTATTTAGTAGATTTTCTATTTTCTGCTTGTAGACAACTTGGAAAAATATGTTTTCTTCATTTGTCTCAGTATCTTCCAACTCATTATTGCTCTGCTTTTGTCTCCAAATATTTTATCAATAATCTTATGATCCAATATAAACATGTTGATGAATAGTAGCTTTAAGAATTTCTGGAGTTATTTTCCATTTTTCTTATGTTTCACACCATTCCAAAGAGGGCAGGTGTGTCAACAGGAATTATAGAACTCTGAATTAAAGCATAAGACTATTTAAACTGCATTTATCCATTGACACCTTTGTTTAATTTTTCAAAATCTGAATCAAATATTTAAAAAGACCCTCAATTAAACCACCCTCTCGCAGGTTTTTTTCTTCCTTCTCTATGTCCTTAGATTATTTTGTAATCCCTTCGAAAATAATTCATAAATAAAATACAATCATAAATGTGGCTAACAATCTATAATAATCTGAAGATAGTATGCTAAAAAAAATCAAAACCCTTAGTGTTGCAAACATGGAAAAATAGATGCTATAATATGTGATGAGAACATAATATAATAGATCTGCTCATCAATTTCTTTAACAACCAATCTATTGCAACACCCCCACTCCTAGTAATTTACCAATAAACAATTCTATTTTAAGCTGCAAGATAGTATGTCACCATTCTCACACAATATAAAAATTTTAGGGAAATAGAATAAAATTACAGGTAACCGTGTCTTCTGCTGTTGTCTTAAATCGCCATCACTGAGGTACTGAAATTTCTCAGCAAAATTCTTCATATACCTGTTGACCACATGTATATGTTTTTTAGAGAAATATCTATTAAAGTACTTAGCCCATTTTGTAATCACGTTATTAGTTTTTACCCTCTTGAATTCTAGAAGTTTCTTATATGTTTTTTAAATTGAAACTTTAAAAGATACATGGTTTGCAAATATTTTTTTCCCATTCTGTACACTGCATTTTCACTCTGTGGATCATTTCTTTTGTTGTGCAGAAGCTTTTTAGTTGGATGGAATCCCATTTGTCTATTTTTGCTTTTGTAACCTGTGTCTTGTGGTGTCATATCTATGAAATCGTTATGAAGAACAATGTTATACATCTTTTCTCCTATCGGTTCATCTAGGAGTTTTACAGTTTCAGGACTTACAGTAAAGTCTTTAATTTACTTTGAGTTGATTTTTGTGTATGGTGCTAGATAAGGGTGCAATTTCATTCTTTTGCATGTAGATATCCAGTTTTCCCACGACCAATATGCAGGTTCCAAAAGAATTAAAAATAGAACTACCATATGATCCAGCTAGATATTTATCCAAGAGAATTGAAATCAGGATCTTGAAGAGATATTAGTACTTTCATGTTCATTGCAGCACTATTTACAATAGCCAAGATGTGGAAACAACCTAAATGTCCAGCAATAGATGAATGGATAAAGAAATGTGGTATGAGCGTACAATACAATATTATTCAGGCCTAAAAAAGAAGGAATTCTGCAGTGTGTGACAGTATGGATGAACCTTGAGGTTTTTATGCTAGGTGAAAAAGCCCCTCACAGGAGGACGAATACTGAATAATTCCACTTATATGAAGTATCTAAAATAGTTAAACTCACAAAAGCAGAGTAAAATAGTGGTTGCCAGGGGATGGAGGAAGGGGGAAATAGAAAGTTGCTAATCAGTGGACATAAAGTATCAGTTAAGTAAGATGGATAATTTCTAGAGATCTGCTTTACAACATTTTCCTTATAATTAACGATACTGTATTGTGCACTTAAAAATATATTAGGAGAGTAGATTTACTGTTAAATGTTCCTAGCACTGTAACGTTTTTTAAAATGTATCTTTGTATATAATGGACTAATCAAACATTCCAAGAGAATATTTATATTTCTTTTATCCAGTAATTAGACTTTGGAATGTAGAGTATACATGATAATAGTAACAAATTCCTATTACTTCTTAATAAGTTAATAAGAAAATAAACTAGTGATAGTATCAAATCCAGATTACTTCTTAGTGAATTAGTACACAGACTTGTCCAATGATTAAAGAATATTTAGAATATAGATTTTCAACAACATTGATATGCAAAAGGAAAATCAGTGATCTCAGGTAATAGAAGTTGACAAAGATCAAAAATTATCTATTATATAATCTTGATATATGTTTGAGTTCCTATCTTACATACACTCCTCTGCTAAATGTGGGAATACAAAGAAATATAAAATATACCTCCTGACATCAAAGGTTTTCCAATCTAATGACAGAGACTGGATAATGACAAGAAACATACACAATAATAAAAGGAAATATATACTAGTGTCTAATGAAGGTCATTGGCGATATTGAGAGGGAACTCATTGAGAAGGGAGGTTGTGGGTTTTTAGAGATGAAAGTAATAGCATAAACCAAAGATGCAATATGTGAATGTGCATGAAATCTTCAGGGAAAAATCTATAGGTAATTTTTCCTGAAGAACACATTACAGAGAGGGGATAATCAGAGAACATCTGGGAAGTTGGGAGGGGTTAGTTTTTGAGTCTCTGAATACAATGTAAAATGAATTATTCATTAGTATGTGTTTAAATTTTAAGAAATGTTGAAAACATTTGGATTAACTCCATCATATATAGTCTAATTTTCTATAAATGGTCACAAAGTGGTTTGGGAATTATGCTGATCTACTACCACTCATCACCATGTTCCAAATTTATTACCCCTTAACCTATGATTATTTTTCTGAGTTGTCCTATCTTTCCTCATCAGACAAGTTACCACCTAAATTCTGTATAGTCTACAGACTGTTCAATTTCCTAAATCATATCTCTTTCTTATGTCTCCCCCATATTCCTAGTAATTATCTTTCTCTTTTACTCAGAATCATTTACCTAAATCCAGTATATTCATTTTTCTCCCATTTCCAGAAACTTCCCCTGATTCTACAGCTTTACCCCAGTGCTTCCAGTTGCGGTCTATGGATCGCCTGTTCCATGATCGTTGGGTGAAAATGTCCATTCACTACTTGCAATTGTTATTAATACTAAAGTTTGAAAGTCAGCGGCATAGAATAAAATACTTGTACAAAATTAATCACAGCTGGTTATGTGTTTTGGTTGATGTGCTAAGTTTCTCTTATAAAATGAAATGCTATTGGAAGAAAACAATCTTGATATTTTTAAAACATTTTATACTTAATAATGCTTAACCCTACAATTTGTGTTCAGTAAGTTGGGCTAGATTTATTGAACTGACACGATTCAATTATATTTTATAATCAAACTTTCACATTCCTGGAAATACTTCGTCGGGAAATACCTATAGAAAAATAAATTCTGTTTCATAAACACTTCCAATTTCTGATCTAGCCATGTTTTAAAATCAACTAGCCTTTTTGATATATAAAGGCATGCTTTTTTTCAAGGCAAATAGTTACATTGCATTTATTATCTCGGTTTAGTCATGATTTAGGGACATGTTAGAATGTTCCTAAGTTCTTCTTAAAGGAATTCTGGTCATTGAGTATAAAGGAATTATTTGAATGGATGCTGATGTTGAAATCCAGGTGAGGACCCCCAACTCTTGCTAAGATGGTGACCCTGTCACAAACAGAGCTTCCCAACAGTGCCACCCAGGCTTCCTTTATATACACGCTGGATATGTAGGCTTCTAAGTGCCCAGGAGAGAACTGCTTTAATATATGTGTGAGGAATATCTCAACAAGGGAGTAAATGCACAATCGTCTACTATGTTATTGCCTCCAACAGTGCTAATTGTTTGACATCATGCAAAGCTTGTATTCTTAAGTGCTCACCACTTCAGTCACTATTGACCAAACACCAGCTTTAATAGTGAAACAGAAATGGAAAAAGCTATCTAGACAAGTACTATAGTGATCTAACAGTGAAGAAAGTCTTGCTTAAATCAAATAGAAATGAGATAGAATAGCTTGTGCCAGATGTGGAAATTACTTAAGAGTTTTGCTTTGATTTCAGAATTAAAAAAATAAAATATAAGAGGCTTTAAATCTTGTTGTTTATCATAGCAGTGATCAAAATGGAGGTTTCTTTATAAGCTCCCCTCAAATAAAAGGTATTGTAGCTTGTAATCTTTAATATTAGATTAGAATACCATTTTTAATGAAATGTAACATTTTCAAAGTTATTAAAACAGTTAAAATTCTTATTTTGGATTTTATCAAGGTACGACATATTTTTTGTCTTTCACAAATATTAATTCCTTTTGAATAAACTATACACTTTCCACCATCTGGTCAGTATTTTTAGATATTGTTTTCTAAAACAAGCCAGATATCTCCACAAAGCTGTTTAAAAAAGGATGATTCCTTTGAAACTGTTCACAGGTTGATTACTTGAATGTTTCTACTTCCTTTCTAACCAAGCTCCGTTTATCAACTCTGGATAAGGGAGAAATGTGACGAGACCAAACAAAGCGGTCAATGGAAGTTTTATTAGCAGCTAAGATTTTGTCTTTGTTTATAAAATTGATATTATGAACTAAAATTAAATTTAAGAGAACAGACTTACTTAATCTAACAATATTATTTCTTGTCAAAATAATGAAGATTGGAAGCTTTTTCAATACTATAGATCACTTATAATCAATTTGTGAGATTATTAAATTATTACTAAATATTACATTATTTAAATATTCAGTGAATTAAATCCTGGCTCCAAATGATGATTTTTGAAAAGATAATGGGAAAATTTTGGAAATGCCATAGAAATGTGTGGAGGAATTTCTAACTCTCATCCCCATTTTTCATGAGACTTTCTGAGTAATTTAAGCAATATACGTTATTGTCCCTTTGCTTGTTCTTTTAGATTTTTAAATTTCCCACCTCTAATTAGCATAGTCATGACTGAGAAATGAAGTATTCTTAGAAATCTGCAACCTCTGGGAATTATATACATGTCATTCTTCCCAACCAAGACACTACACTCTATTCATTTCATTTTTCTAACCAATTACTGTTCTCTGAATGAGATCTACAGAGAAGATTCTCACGTATCTTCACGTATCAGTTCATAACTTCTCTCAGCTTGTAATTGAGTCACAAAAGGTTGAGTTTTCAGTAATTTTTGAGAGCTCCAACAATTAAATGCTTTTATTTTTATTCTATTGATGTTTTATCACTAGAAGTATGCGTGACTCATACCCTAGAGAAAAGGGTAACAAATAATGCTTTTGAAAGGACTAAATGTCCTGAGATGAAACACTAGCCCTAGATCAATACGTTTCCTTTGAATTTAATACTAATTACACAATTATGTGTCATTGCATTATTATTTTATTAAGCTCCAAAGCGAAAAGACTATTATCAGAGAAGTTAATTTTCAAGTGAAAAGGTCAAGGTCATTTGTAATTATTTTCCTTGAGAATTCCATTCCTCCAGGGTTAGAAAAAAAAGTGTATTGCAGAGAGAGAATTCAGTAAAGAAGCTCAAATATAGTGTGCTCCTTTAATCTGGAACTTCACAGAGAATGGTGGTAGGAGTACAGAAAAGGCAGCATTAACTTAAACAAAGGCAACAGGAAATTGTTTGGCGAACTATGATCCTGTCATAAAGCTGAAGTCTAATCGTATCCGGATATGTTAAGAGATATGGAATTGGACATTACTTCATCTTGAATCCTTTAGGAATCAATGGTGGTGTGTTTTTGGACCTGTGAACAGCATGAACATAACCTTGAAGCTTTATTTTGAGATTATTTTACAATGCCTTTATACGTTAACAACACATACATCAATATGGATTATTGCTAGAAGCTTCATTTTTTAATGTGCCATCCCTAGAAATGCTGAGACTAATATTTTACAAAATACTGGCATTGTGAGTCATTACATTCCCTATTTGGATGGATTATGTATTTCATGATTATATAACTCAATATGAGAGCTAGGAAGAAAATCATTCCCTGTAATTTAGGAATCGGGTATTTCCAGTCTTTTTGGCATTATATACATTAACAGCACACGGTGCTTTAGCAGCTTCAGTGGGAATACTTTTCTATTGGAAAGCAAACACATTCCTAATACACTAAGTGTAGCATTCCTGAAGAATGACTTCTTTTCTCGTATTAGTCTCATGTTACTCTCATATATTTCTCATATTCTTTCCAAATTGTGAATATATTATCTGATTTCCATCTGAATATATACCAAAGAGATGCACTATAAAGAAATGTATTTGTCATATGAATCCAGATGAAACAAAAAGATACAAGATTTTATTTGAAAATAACACGCTATTTAAAAAGCATAGGGGCCAGCCCTGTGGCCTAGTGGTTAAGATTGGTTAAGATTGGCACACTCCACTTTCACAGCATGGGTTCATTTTCTTGGTGCAGACCTACACCACTGGCCAGAGGCCATGCTGTGGCAGCAACCTTGGTTAAATTTATTCCTAGGTACTTTATTCTTTTAGTTGAGTTTGTAAATGGAATTATATGCTTGAGTTCTCTTTCTGTAAGTTCATTATTAGAGTGTAGAAAAGCAACTGATTTTTGTAAGTTGATTTTTACCCTGAAGCTTTACTGTAGTTGTTAATTACTTCTATTAGTTTTCTGATGGATTCTTTGGGTGTTTCCATATATAAGATCATGTGGTCTGCAAACAGCAAGAGTTTCACTTCTGCACTCCCTATTTGGATTCCTTTTATTCTTTTCTCTTGCCTAATTGCTCTGGTCAAAACCTCCAGTACTACGTTGAATAAGAGTGGTGATAGTGGGCATCCTTGTCTTGTACCTGTTCTCAGGGGGATGGTGTTCAATTTTCACCCATTGAGTATGATGTTGGCTGTGGGTTTGTCATATATGGCCTTTATTATGTTGAGGTAGTTCCCTTCTATCCCCATTTTGTTCAGAGCTTTTATCATAAATGGCTGTTGGATCTTGTCAAATGCTTTCTCTGCATCTATTGAGATGATCATGTGGTTTTTATTCCTCAATTTGTTGATGTGGTGTATTACGTTGATTGATTTGTGGATGTTGAACCGTCCCTGTGTCACTGGTATAAATCCCACTTGATCATATCCCACTTGAACCATCCCTGTGTCCCTGGTATAAATACCACTTGATCCTTTTGATGTATTGCTGAATTTGGGTTGCCCATGTTTTGTTGAGGATTTCTTTGTCTGTGTTCATGAGCAATATTTCATCCACAAAGATCCTATTCCGAAATAAAGTCATATTCTGGTGTTCTGGGTGGATATTAATTTTGGAGGACATTATACAACCCACTATAGGATCCATACAAGCATTTCTTCAAATAGTAAAAATAATTTTATTTAAAATTGTATGTAAATTATTTAGCATATTGGCATATATAAATATTTACATATATGAATACATATTTTATATATTTAATATCATAAAAATATGGCTTTAATTTTTATGATAAGGCTATAGAAGTAAAATGACTGTTGATAAAAATACATTTAATTTTTTCTATACTATTTCTATTGTTCTGTATGATTGTTGGTAGAAATTACCTAGTTGAACTAAGTTAGACTTCTTTTCTGACTCAGAGTTGTATTATTTTTACTTTTACAAATTTTTATTTCTATGAAGAAGTAGTGAACTGTTTTGAGTAAGAGCACAGATTCTAAAGCTCAGCACACCTCAGGCGAAATCCAGATATTATCACTTTCTACATAAGCAAGTTTGGTGTCTAAATTTCCTAGTGTGCAAAATGGGAATAGTAACATTTCCTACTTCAGAGCATTATTATATGGATCAAATCATTTAACACACATAAGTCCTTAAAACTGTACCTGGTGTAAAGTCAGAATCCCAAAATTGTTAGCTGTTATTATTACTGGTAATAGAAATCTTATATCCAAACAGTATTTATTGATCTATACTCTAGAGCTCAACTTTTAAGTTTCGTAAAACAAAAAACTGTTGAGAATATTACATAAAACCAAAGGAAAAATTGATGACACATTACTGTGTTATTCTCAAATTACTCAAAGGATAACTACAGGCAGATTTTTGCATCCAAAGCTATTTTTTAAAAATCTAACACAAATGCAGTTACTTAGCCACAGAAGAGTGATAAGGTGTCCTGCCACATGTTCTTCCAAACATACCCATTGGCATTGCAGGGATAGAACAGCTGTCGCCAGAAGCAGGAATAGTCCACTACTACCCAAAAATGAGAGCATCAGCCTTGCAATGTGAACAACAATTTCACATTTCCGTGACTCAGAATCAACGCCTAATAAGCAGAGGAAGGTTTTTAGGCAATAATATGTGATAAACCAAGAGATTATATTAAGATTATTGGCCATATTTTATAAAATCTCAGAAATAAAAGGGACAGCAGAACTCATCCAACTTTTTATCACTAATTCAAGACATGCTGCTGAAGTAGTTTTGTCCTATTGTTTACCAGTGTTTGGTTGAATATCTCCAGTAGAGGAGAGCACTCTGCCAATTGCATTTTAGAAAATTCTAATTACTACATAATATATTCTTTTTTTTGCCCGTACGCATATTATGTCCCCTCAGTACTGTCATATTAAAGGTCACAAAATTAAGGGTGATGTATTAAGGGTGACAGTGATTCTCAAACAAAAAGCCTAATTTCAGTTGAATTACAAGGACAGAATCTGATATGACAAGTAATAGAAATAAACATACCTTTAAAGCTTTTATTCATGTGTAAGATTGGCTAAATCAGACCGAGGGTTTTGTTGTTGTTGTTGTTGTTGTTGTAAGAAAAGTATTTAAGAGATTTAAATGACTGCAAGCATGATATCAGTCAAAATTAACTAAGCACATTAGATGCATCTGTAGAATTTTAGCTTGTACTTGAAGGGTAATCATATTTTGCAGTGGCCAGATAAAATTCAACCTGCGTTGTTAATAGGTAGGTTTCAAGAAGCACATTAGCAAATTGCAAGATTTACAGAAAAGATCTATCAAGTAAAAGACCTATACATATACATATACACACATCTATGGTGCATGTACTGAATATACATAAATATGTATGCATAATGACAAATATATGTTATGACATATATAATGACAATATATGTAATTAGTTATACATATATATTATATACACTTTTACTAGGTAAAGGATGATATGAGAATGAATAAAAACAGATAAAATGGTCTCCTGTAAATATATAATTAGCTATTATGTAGAAAACAAATGAAGTTAACAGTTAGACGTGTTAAGGAGGAATGCTGGAGTTGAAAGCATGATAGGAATTTCTAACAATTATAGCTAGTGAACTCTCAATAGTAGTTAAAAATGAATATTTATATGCTGCTGAATTATTTACAAAATCCCTTCACATAGAGTGCCTCAATGAATCTTCAAAAATCTTTCAATTATTGGAAGATTATTATTCTTTTCCATTTTACAAACAAAAGATACTCAATTCAGAGAATTTAAGTGCTTTCCTTAAATTTACCAAAATCTCTTCCCTTTTCCACTACCACAGTACAATACCATCTCTAAACTTTCCTGAAAATGTACAAGCAGAGGAAATTGCTTTGTATATGTTAATAAACCATAAAATCACCTGTGAAAAGTAAGTTGTTATTTCCATTATGAAAAATCTGTGACTGATACAGGTTTAAATAAATGGCTCAAAAAGTTGCACAGCAGACAACTAAGATTGAATTGGAACTTGTAGTGTTCTGGCCCTGAAGCAGATGTTCTTTCCACATAATCCCAGTGTCACATTATCATAATTTTGTAGAGAGAATTGATTGACTTAGATAGACCTAGACTTGACGTTCTTGGAGTACCCATTCACTCATATTGCTAAATATATCATTTTGTAATTATATAGCAGATCAGGAATATTGAATTTAATTATTGAACTGATCGAGTTATCAGTGATCCAGACACATCTTACAGACGGGAAATTTTTAGTTCACTGACATGAGCAAAAAATAGTACATTGGTTGAAAATAGGTTGAAACGCTGCAGTACAAGAGGAGGTTTCAGAAAGCGTTCAAAATTTGATGATCCAAGTTTCTTCAGTACTAGTGTGGCTGTACAAGGCATATGTTTTTAACTGAATATTCTCAAAAAACTTATCTTTTGAAGAACTAGGTCAAATATTTGGGGATTGAATTTACAATTTGGCTATAATTTGGCTTTCTCCTTCCAAAGTATCTTCTTTCCACTCTTGAAATGGCTACTTTATAATTTTATCTGGAATTCCACATATTAAAGCTTCATATGGTTTTTCAATTGAAAAACTTCCTAAAACAGTCATGGCTTAGTGTAGCTTTAATCATGGGAACTTTCATTTTGCTTTGTTTTGTTTAATTTGGAGATGATAGCAACAATGCTAAGAGGAAAATCAATCCACTTGGGTAGAAAAACAGAAGACTAAAATGCATGGCCCAAGGGACTGCAGAGGATGATTCCTCATGGAGCTCCAGCAAGCATTTGGCTACTGGAGGTTAATAATAACATGATGGGTAGGGGAAAGAAGCATCGAGGATGGAAAAGGACCAAGAAAACAGAGGCAGGAACAGAAAAAAAATCACCTTTATTTATTCTGTAAAACTCCATCTCCTAATTCTCTAATCACACCCTCTTACAAATTGATTGCTATAAACTCTTCCTACTCCATTTTCTTTTGTTTCAATATCACTTAAGAATTGTTCCACAGGGATCACTGAATCTGAAACTAGATAGATTAGTTTTAGCATTCCTACATCTTCAGAGGCAGACATCAGTAAAAGACACAGGCTTCAAAAAGTGGCAGAAGGTCTACCTTCACAGTGTGTGTGAGAGCTGTGAGAGCTGTGGAGGCGGAGACCTAATAACCAGCAAGAATGTGCTGCATGATGGGAATGCCATTGGCTGCCAAGCCACAGGATGGAGGACAGAGTGAAGTTGTGACTATTTGTACAGCATAATGTGGGGCAGGTTGAGAAACATGACCTCCTGCTTAATGAGGGTGCGTGAGCTTTCCTGAGAGTAGCCTTTATGGATGGGTCTCTGCAGAAAATGAGAACAGACAGCTGAGTTAAAAATCCAGAGGTGCCGGCGTGGTGGCGCAGTGAAGTTCGCAGTTTCTCTTTGATGGCCTGAGGTTCGCTGGTTTGGATCCCAGGTGCTGACCTATGCACCACTTGTCAAGCCATGCTGTGGCAGCTGTCCCACATATAAAGTAGAGGAAAATAGGCATGGATGTTAGCTCAGGGCCAGTCTTCCACAGCAAAAAGGAGGAAGAATGGCAGCAGATGTTAGCTCAGGGCTAATCTTCCTCAAAAAGAAAAAAGTAAAAGTAAAAAAAAAGGAGAAAAAAAATTCAGAGGAATCAGGAAATATATATTACAAAAGAAAACCAAGCTTTACATTATGAAGAAAACTTTATATTGTTAATTCTTAATTACCTATATTGATCAAATTAAAAAATTAGGCAAATTTATTCATATGCTTTCATGTATATCATTAATATAATATTGAAAGTTTGTATTTCGATGATGAAGAGTCGTTATTGAAGCATCCGCTAGTTTCTGAAGTACATATGTTTCTCAATAAATTTCTTTTAATTGAATAAGTGTCAACAAACATATGGAGACTTCGGATCTTTCAAATTTCAAAGATTACTATTTATATCAATGATAGCTTTAAGGCATGACTAGAAGCTAAACAAACATATTCACAATTAAAACAATATGATAAGTGTGATGAAAGAGTATGACATTTGCAAATGTACACAGTGTAGTATTTGCCCCAATCGAATGAAATGTTATCCACACTTTAAAACTTTTTTCTAAAACCGTTGAGAGATGAGGCATGGTAAGGTATAGAAACAGAAATTTTCCAAGTCATGGAAATCTGAACTTGACCACTACTACGTGTGTGATTCAGGGCAATTTAACTTTCTGAGCTTCATCGCCTTCATAGGTAAAATGAGAACAGTAGTATTACTTGCAGGTTTGCTATGAAGAGTAAGCTGAGTATATCCAAGGCATCTGCAAGTAGGTATAGGTGTCTTGTAGGCAAACACTAAATTTTAGCTATCTTTATCATTTATATAAACTCATGGGTATAATGCAGACCTTATAAAGGACGACTGCTAAGAAAAGTCCAACTAAGCTCATTGTTTTATATTCACATTCAACACACTTGTAGCTTCAGGTAATTCCGATCCAATGATACTAATCTTTATAATGTGACATTTTTGTGTCTTATATGTTATGCTCTGTCAGACATGCAGTAATA
This sequence comes from Equus asinus, assembly GCF_041296235.1. Taxonomy (NCBI): domain Eukaryota; kingdom Metazoa; phylum Chordata; class Mammalia; order Perissodactyla; family Equidae; genus Equus; species Equus asinus. The sequence goes on from NC_091800.1 coordinate 61,178,937, forward strand.
TGTAGTATTAATGGCACTCAAGTATTAAATATGACTAAAATGAATTATATTGTAAATAAACAATCAGTTTTTAAATTGTATGTGATTTAAAAATCCCATCACATTGTCTTTTCAACAAATTGACATCCACAGGCCAAAAAGTGAATCTAGATTCAAACTTTACATCCATCACAAAAATTAACTCAAAATGGATCATAGGTCTAAATATAATGTGCAAACTATCAAACTCCTAGAACATGGAAGAAAATCTAGGTGACCTTGAATGTGGAGATGACTTTATAGATACCACTAAAGGAATGATCCATAAAAGAAATAATTGATAAACTGGATTTCATTAAAACTGAAAACTTCTGCTCTGTGACATGTGCTGTCAAGGGAATGAGAAGACAAGCCACAGACTAGAAGAAATATTTGCTGAAGAAATATTTGCTAAAGGTATATCTGATAAAGGCCAGTTATCCAAAATATACCAAGAACTCTTAAAACTCAACAAAAAGCAAACAAACAACCTGATTAAAAAATGAACCAAATTGCTTAACAGACACCCGACCAAGGGAGATATACAGATGACAAAAAGCACATGAAAAGATGCTCCACATCATATGACAACAGGGAAATATAAATTAAAACAACAATGAGACACCACTACAAGCCTGTTAGAATGGCCAAAATCTGGAACACTGACAACACGAAATGCCGGCAGAGATGTGGAGCAACAAGAACTCTCATTCACTGTTGGTGGGAATGCAAAATGGGGTAGCCACTTTAGAAGATGGTTTGGTGGTTTCTTACTAAAGTAAACACACTCTTACTATATGATCCAGCAATTGGGCTCCTTGGTATTCACCCAAATGAGTTGAAAACTTATGTCCACATAAAAACCTACACATGGATGTTTATAGCAGCTTTATTCATAATTGCCCAAACTTGGAAGCAACCATAATATTCTTCAGTAGGTGAGTGGATAAATAAACTGTGACACATCAAGACAATGAAATATTATTCAGTGCAAAAAGGAGATGAGATATTAAGCCATGAGAAGAGATGGAGGAATCTTTAATGCATATTACTAAGTGAAAGAAGCCAATCTGAAAAGACTATGTACTGTATGATTTCAACCATATGACATTCTGGAAAAGGCAAAACTATGGAGACAGTAAAAAGATCAGTGGTTGCCAGGAAGGGATGAATTAGACAAAACACAGGGGGTTTATGGAGAAGTGAAAATATGCTGTTTGATACTATAATGGTGAATATATATCATTACACATTTGTCAAACTCAAAGAATGTAGAGCATCCACAGTGAATCTTAATGTAAACTATGGAGTTTGGGTGATAATTAGGTATCCATGTAGATTTACCAATTGTAATAACTGTACCACTCTGGTGGGGAATATTGATAGTACAGGTAGCTAGGCTTCTCTGGGGAGAGCAAGTATACAGAGACTCTATATTTTCTCATAAGTTTTGCTATGAACCTACAACTGCTCTAAAAACAAAGTTTGCTTAAAAAGAAAAAGAAATCCCTCCTATTGTAAAACTATCTTTCTAGGATTTAAATGATATATTCATTAAAATAATGATCTTTATTTTAACATATAAGTGATATCATGGAAATGAAGTGACTTCAGGTAGAGGTCTTAAAAAATGGAATAATGAAGGGGCCAGCCAGGGGCTATAGTGGGTAAGTTCCTGTGCTCCGCCTTGGTGGCCCAGGGTTCACTGGTTCAGATCCCGGGTGCGGACCTACACACTACTTATCAAGCCATGCTGTGGCAGGTATCCCACGTATAAAATAGAGGAAGATGGGCACAGATGTTAGCTCAGGGCCGATCTTCTTCAGCAAAAAGAGGAGCATTGGTGGCGGATGGTAGCTCAGGGCTAATCTTCCTAAAAAAGAAATGGAATAATGAAAATATCTGATACCATAATCTCTATATGTATGATAACTCTAACACACTTAAATTACATATCGTTTATGCATGAAGTTTTAAATCAATGCAATATCATGAGAACTATCTATGTTATATTTTCTTTGCCAGTGTTGGAGTCTATGAAACAGAACAGAAATCAAATTCTTAATAAATTGTGTTTGAAAATTATAGAGTATTGATAAATAGTAATTAATTATTCTGAGTTTTTGAAAAATCCGACACAATGGGTTTCTGTCACATGTATATGTTGTCCAATTCACTAAATCAGTCAGCTTTTTTCTACCTGTATCTAATATGTGTTTATATATCATTTTGAATAATTTAGAATTATGAAACCCATGTCTAACATTACTCAAATGTCTAATTTTTCTTTCAATAAAATATTAAAAGAAGAGTATCCTATGTAAACACAGAAGCAAAGTACGTGAAACACGAGACAAACGTTTTCTGAGATTCCATCTGGCCTGTAAATACTCATGATTGTGGCAGACAGTCTAGAGAAGACCACTCCCCTGAGAATAACACAAAACAAAATGAAACAACAAGAATAAAACAGAGTTCCAATGCTGGCCTTTTTACTCTTAACAGTTACATAACATAAGGTAAATTTCTTATCTCCTTCGTTTGTAAAATGAGAAAATTAGAATAGACAAACTCGAAAGTTTATGATGTGCTGATATCTGGGAATTGTGTTGGCTGTATATAACACAATGTATTCTTCAGCTATGTACTTTTTAAGCCAAAATACTTAGAATGCAAGGAATAGGTCCAAAGCATGTCTAGGAAAGTCTTAATTGGTGAAATCATATGTAGCATTTAAACTGATCCTTCTCTTTTAGAGTCATAAATCCTCTGAACTTTATTGTTAATCATCTTGTTCTCATCTTATTCAACCATGTATTAATATATTAATTTATGACAGTATAAATCATAAAAACGTAGTAATGGGAACTTATCTGTCTTTGGATTGCTTACAACACCAAGTAATGGGATGGAAATACAATTAACATCCATTCACTAATGATGATTCATCACTGAAAACACCAGGAATTTAAAATTGAGCATGTTCATTCTGACAGCAAAATGACTCATTTTGTATGTACCTCTGTTCAAGAACTATACACACCAAATATGAAGACATGACAATTAAATGCCCTGAGATTTTACACAAGTAACTCAAAACACATTACTCATTCACAGATAACCAATTTTCTCACAGGTAGAAACTTAGAGGTATAAGAGGCAAAAATCACTTGTGGAAGGTCAGGCTTTCTGCTTTCCATGTTTTAAAATTCTGAAATAAAAGCACTCTATTCAAAAAATGTACAATTTTAAATAATTTTAATTGGAAATGCATGCTTGTTTGTATGCATGTGCGTGCGCGTGCAAATCATTGTCTTGAATTGTTCCCATTCTTCGTTCACTATTCTACTGAAAAACATTTACTGACAGGAGAGTATTTGTCTGTTTATGCTTTTAAAGCAGCTAGAAGAGGATTCTACATCTGGCAGCTTTCTCTGTGTTACATAAACATGAAAATAGATGTATATATATAATAAATATAAATTCATCTCTAAAAAACTAGACGTGTTCCATAAAACGGTGTTTATTTCCTTATGACAGAAATTTGTTAAATATAATTTTAATAATATAATTGTCATAATTCAATGATAAGCAGCTATTACATTCTCTTTTTTATTTGAGATATTATTATGGTTATAAACCTCAGGAAATGTTTGGGTGAATATCTATGTTTCAGGATGTATAAACTGAAAAGGAATATTGTATTTTTGTGTGTGTGTGTGAGGAAGATTGGCCCTAAGCTCACATCTGTTGCTAATCTTCCTTTTTATGCTTGATGACAATTGTTGCTGAACTAACATCTGCGCCAGTCGTCCTCTATTTTATGTGAGACGCCACCACAGTGTGGCTTGACAAGCTGTGCTAAGTCTGTGCCTGGAGTCCGAAGCTGTGAACCCTGGAGTGCTGAAGTGGAGTGCACAAGCTTAACCACGGTGCCACCAGGCTGGCTCCAGGAATACTGTATTTTTAATCCCTTATCCATTGCTCATCAAAGGGATTATTGTTGATATTGTTATCTAGATATAGGACCATTCCTCCTGAGAAAGACTTGTAATTGCCTTCTTTCTTATCATAAAAGATTGTCCTTTTGTGATACCCCATCTTCTCAAGAAGAAAACTGTAGCCATTCATGCCTGTATCACAAAAGGGTTGATGGAAAAGAAATAGAGGAATTCTCAAATTCATTGTAAAACCATTTTCCAATTACCGGAACATCCAAACTGCTCTTCCCAAATACTCAGCATTTTATGCAGATAGATAACTTTCTTTTCATGTAGAGAACAGTCTCCTCCAATTATAATTATGTCTTATTAAATGTGGAGCACTTTGTTGAGCTTTCTTAGGTATTCGTTTATATTAAAAAAAACACTTTATTATCAAACAATTCTTCAAATTAGTAGTATTCCCCTCCTTTTAAGAGTTCTTTTGATTATACATCTATTAGTTATCATAGAAGAACAAATACAAAATATATTACATGTATATTATGACTATCACATATCTATCCATCATCTATCTATCTCATCTATATTTGGTCATCTTTATTGTTATTTGATACAAACGATTATTTTAAAAAGTTGCATTTTAATGAGAAGGAGGTACTCATATTTTCTTCAATCCTGGATCAAAGCTTAAGCCTTTTAAATTAATTGAGTCAAAGCATCAAGGCAGCTTAATGGCTGCCTAGATGTTACTTCAATTTACTTACTATTAGAGCAACAAGGAAAGGCTTTCTCCCCTCCACAATATAAGAGATTGATTCAAGAGGGAGAACCAGCATCATTGACATGATCCTTTCTTATATAGACTGTAAAATTTCCATCTCAGCGTGGAGGTTACTGGAGGTATCTGAAGAAAAATGTCATAAGTATTTTCATACTAATTTAGTGAAAAATGATTTGCTAATGATTAATACTATTTGTGTCAACAGATTGACAGAATTAAGCAGGTTTGATCCAGTAGGATTATACACTAGTATCACAGTATTATAAAAATTCAAGATTCAGACATCCTTCACTGATATGCAATGAGTGAAATGTAACTTCCGTTTAAATTTTTTTAAAAACTAGTATAATTAAAAATCTAATTTTTTTAGAATGCCCAGGTACATGTGAATAAGGCTGAAGATACTGAATTAGGACTTAGGACTCTGAATCTAACAATTATTTGCAGAAAGAGACCACATTGGCCACTTAGGTAAATAATCAAACAGAGAATATAATATAAATTATTCTTTAGTGGGAGAGAGAAGAAATAGGAAATGCAGGTAAAATAACCAAAGTTCTGAGGGATTATCACAGGTCACAGACCTGTTAAGACTTAAAGACCATTGCTAACTTTCTCAATTCTCAATTATTTCTTATAGGGAAACAAATCGCTTAAGTAAGATTTCATCATGAATGAAACATTTAAGCCTTTAAAATCTCTTACTCTTTGGACACCATAATTATTTCTACCTCATTATAAGTTATATCCAGACTCTCACAGGCTTTTAGTCCTGGGATTGTATTTAATTCTGGGGGATGTATTTACATGACTTCATAAACAACTTTGTTCAGTCTTGATTATAAGCAGAAAAATGAACATTGTTACTTTAAGCAGTTAACAATGAATAAATATTTTTAAAAAATATTTCCTCCACCCAAAAGAGAAGAATGTTCCTGCGGACATGTCTCTGTCTGTATTCATGGATTCATGCCAAGGGTCCTCCAGGCATGGGAAATTCTTAAGTCTTTCTAATATCTATATGTGCTTGATTAGAATCAGAAAATATTGGCAGATACCCTACTGAGCAGGAGAAGTGCAATAACATGAATTCATTTCTTGCTTTGCTTATTTTGTCTTTAGAATGCAGCCATTACAATCACGCTTTGGAGGGTTCCTGTTCATTTACTACTAATTATTGTGCTGAATATTTTCTAGTGGATAAATACATAAAGTATTCCATATGCACACAAATTTCCCTTTAGTAAGTATTACCTAAAAAAAAAATAATTCCCTTCTTTGTCCTTTCCAAACTTGGAAATTAATGGAGAAATTTCTGTTCAGTGAGCCTTTTAATACATAATTTTTTATTGTTTTCTATTAATATGTGCAATTATTTAAAAGAAAACCTAGTGACATGGTTTCATAATAGACTTATAATTAGCGTTTATACCACGCAGCAGAGGCCCCTACTGATTTTATCAATGGGAAGGCTTCTCATTCAAGATCAAAGAAATAATGCATGTTTTGCTAGTAGTACAGACAGTTGAGTATTGGAAACCAAAATATTTAAGAGAACACTCAGGAATCACTAAAATAGTGTTAAATCAATTAAAGTAAGTCCTTCCTAATAGGAAATATGTTTCCTTCCTAACCCTGTGCATGGATCTGTGTGGTGTTCAGAAAACAGAACTAAATTACCTAGATTAATTCCATTTTGCCATGTGAAAATCTGCTATATAATTGATTCTATAATCAGAAAGAAGAAAAATAAATCATTTCTATTTATATTGAGTGGGAAAATGATTTGCTGGAAAGGGAACACTACCAGTTAGACGTTAAGTTTGGCTCTGTGTCAATCATACTTAGACATTGAATGGCCTTTTTGCACATGGTGAACAGGATGCTTTTGTGTGGGCAAGAACAAACAGAAATCTCCTTTTGCATGTGTGTGTGTGTGTGTGTGGGTGTGCACGCACGTGTATATGTTAATCCTGACTTACTGAATTACAGATCAGACTAATTGAAGAAAGCACATTTAAAAAGAGGATTTTTATTTTAATTTTATTGTAGTGAGCAATATTTTTAATTTTCTTGAAAGGCACCCAAGAATAATTACCTTTGTGAAACAAAAATATACAAAACTGTACAGAATAAATAGTTCATAGAAATCTAGCTATACTGTCTCGTAAAATAAAGCTACATTGTCCCACTGTTGAGGCAACTCAAACCACTTACCCTTATGTGTGCCTTTTGCTACTAATTTACGGCAACTATCAGTATACATCAATAAAAATAAAATAATCTTTCCTATTTGATTTACACCTGTGAATTATTACTTGCCACAGAAACATATTTCTATCATAGTATTCAAATTTACAAAGGACTGATTCTATGAAAGAAATCAAACTGAATAGATGCACTAATCATATTTACAGCTGAATATCAGTAGCATTTTAAAAATATTTCAAGGATAAGAATTAAACTTTGAGCACAAATGACATACCTTAGTTCACAGCAGCATTGACAATAGGATTGTCCACACAAAATGTGCAGAAAAACCAAAAAATTTGCTTATTCATTCCACTTGAACTATTAATCATTCTTATTTTTAAATTCAGAAAGCATAGTAGCGGTGGCATTTTTTTAACCCTCAAATGTTCAAAGTTGTGGGCCACTCATAGCCTATATAATTTGACCTTCCATTTTTTTATTTACTATCACTATTTGTAATTTTTAAGTTCCAGTTCCTTTTACCTTTATTGCAAGAAAATTAGGCATATCCGACAATGTACCTTTCTGCAGTACATATACTGGTTATAGAAGCAATATATTCCTTATGTGTTATAACTACATATACAGGTATAATTCTTAAATGGCAAAATCCAATTCTACTTAGTCGATGGGTAAAGCAATTCAAGAAAATAAGAGTTGCTTAAATATCAGACTCTTTTAGATGTGCAAGAGGACTTCCATGAAACACTTTTAAGTATGTGGGCAGATATTACTGTAATCCTTGAATGATTTACATGCAAGGATTATTGTATTGGGGGCAGACAAAATTGCCTGAAGACAATCTAATGGCTTCTCCCAGTGATCCCTGAGTTTCTTTTTCTTCTTTTTTTCCCATAGGACTACTGCTGTGCTTAAGTTCTGATTGATGCCACACTTACATAAGGCACTTATTTACAAGGTTGGGACTAAGACAGAATCACAGCATTTGTGCGAAAGCCCTCAAACTCTCCATCTATGTTTGCTGCTCCAGGACTTCTAAGTAGTCAGGTTCAGCATGTAAGTTAGCTTTGAGCTCAAAATACTCATTTTTAGTCTGTTCCACCAATACCTTCCTCGGCCTTGAGTACATTAATGTCTCCATTAATTTTAACTCTTCGTGAGCTCCCGGATACTGTACCTCCACATCAGGCTGGAGTTGAGCAATGTTTTTCCTTAGGTATTCTGTGATTCCCAGTTGCTGAAGTTCCCTCTCTTTCTCTAAAATGTTCCTATATAATGAACTGGCATCCTGGAAGGTTAAAAATTCTGTTGATTGGTCTGTGGTTTTATACTTCCTGTTCGACCCTGTGAGTGGTGAATGATTTTCCCGTTCTAAAAGACTTCTTTGGAGGTGTTTTTCATCACTCCCCTCTTTCTCATTCCTTTCTTCTTCCTCTTCTAAATGCTTTGGGCCAAAGGATGGACTTCTATAAACATGAACCATGGGGCTCACCATGTGCTGCTCGTAGAGTGAGGCGCTGGGCCTTTCAGTAGTGTGGTGAGTTGTTTTATGACCGTACATGCTGTATTGAAGATGCACAGGACTGTTGTCTCTCATCTGCTCTTCTGCTTGTTTCTTTTTGTATCTCCTCCTGCGGTGGAGAACGAGAACCACTATCCCTGCAGCACAGAACACGATCGTTATGAATACAATCAGCAGTCCTAAGATTAAAACAGATAGTGGTACAGCATTGCTAAGCGATCTTAAAATAGTATCCGCTGTTGTTGTGGCTGTAGGAGTACTGACGATTATGTAACTAGTCTGAGTTAGCAAGGATGGGTTATTGACCAAACCTGGGCAAAGAAGTTCACTATTTAGTGCTTTTAATTCCTTTCTGTCTAGGTGCTCTGGAGAAGTGCAGAGGACGTCATCTGTCACTGTGTTCTTACTTAATTTTTGTATCCATTGCTGCAATCCAACCAGGTCACAGGAGCAATCCCAGGGGTTGTCCTCAAGGTCAATCTGGGTCAATAAATCAAGGTCATCCAAGATATTACTTACAGGTAGATGGGTAAATTGGTTTGTTTTCAGGTTTATCCTCGTTAGGGGAACCCCTGAAAAAATATGTGGTGGTAAAACTTGTAAGAGGTTATTATTTAAATAGAGGACTTTAAGTTTAGGCATTGGACTAAAGGTTCCTGGTAGTATTTCCTTAACTGCATTGTATTCAAGATATAAGTACTCAAGACTGTGGAGACCAAGGAACATGCCTCCACTTAATTTGGTCAGATGGTTACCATTTAAGTAGAGCTTTTGTAATCTTGTTAGATTCATAAATGATCCTTCTTCAAGCACCTCAATACGATTGTTTCCCAGGTGAAGCATTTCCAAGGTGAAGTATTCCACTAGATCAGACTTCATTAATGTATGAATAATATTCCCAGCTAGAATGAGCTTTCTAGGATTTTGCGGAGGAGGTTTTAGATCTGATAAGCTTTCAATATTGCGTTCTTGACAGTGTATTAGAAGTCCTGATGGAGACAGTACTTTGCAGTTACAAGGAATAGGACAGTAGGGTCCTGGAAGTTGAGTGGATGGCTTTGTGATATAAGGTATCAAACCCGGTGCTTTAGTGGGTGGTTTTAAAAGGGATGTAGTCTTGGTTGACATACGACTACCACTGATTGAAGACGTTACTGTGAGATGTAACGACCCTGAAGGATCCTCGTGTTCTTCAAATTCTGGTGGAGTGGGGCAAATCGATTCTGTTTTCAGTCGGCTCAGTATGCTTCCTTTGAGAAATTCAGGGCTGTTGCACACAACGTCACCGATGACAGACTGTGGAGGCATGTTTTCCAACCAAATCTTTAGCTGTATCAAGTCACAATTGCAGGCCCATTTATTGTCCTCCAACTGGAGATCCAATATTCGGCCAATGTGTTCTAAAAACCCAACGTAAGGCAATGTTTGCAACTGATTTCCACGAAGATCTAGATGAGTTAAAGGAACAAATCGAAATATATTTGGAGGAAGACTCTCAATAGCATTGTCATTTAAAATTAACACTTTAAGTCTGTTGAGCTTGCTAAAGGCACTTGGTTCAATCACCGTAATAAAATTGTTATCTGCTTGTAGGAATTCCAGGTTTTCCAGTCCATGGAAGGTGTCCTCTTTAAGAATTTCTAATGAGTTGTGATTGATATGAAGTTGCTTAAGAAGGCCAAGGCCGTTAAATGCACCGGTCTCAATATCTGCAATATTGTTAAATCCAAGGTGTATTGAGATAGCATTGGTGAGCCCAGAAAAGTCATTTGTGTGAAGCATCGTCAAGCCATTATTTAATAAATTTAAGTGGAAATGTCGCGATGGTGGCACACTTATTTGGGATAACTTCTTGATACCTTTTTCTTCACAATTTATTAGCATCGTGCCGTCTTTTTCCTCACAGTTGCAGAGAGAATCACAGGAACCTCCGGCTGAGGACTTTGGAGACTGGGACTGTGAAGATATGCAGGCAAGGAGACATGAGAAGAAGAGATGAGTCCACAGCTTCATGTTGTTGCGTGATGGATCTGACTCTGTAAAACAAAATGCAATAGCAATGGGCTTTAGTGGACAGGAGCAGGGAGAGGATGAAGCTGACACTTTCAAAATGATAGGTTTTCCTCTAAAAAGGAAAATATTGATTACTCTGAAAATATGAATGTTTTAATGCATTGACATTTTCGTTTATTTTTTTCAAATACTATAACAGGCAAGTTGATTTTACTTTTAACCTGCTTTGTGACCAAAATATAAAATTTAGGTCAAGGAGAATTGAAAATATTAAATCAATTTTTATTCACATCTGTTAAATAAACTATTTAATAGATGGAGAGAGGTATTGGCTAAATGGACCATTGATAATCTGATATGATGCAAAGGTGTTTATTCGAGAAAACCCTGATTTATTTTAGCTCAAAGAGGAGGAATCTAAGGCTGAAAGATCACAGTAAGAGACAAACATGTAGATATTAGCCAGAAGCAGAGATAACTGTTGGGATTGCAAAAATGATAGAAAGAATGTATGTATGTATGCATGCATTATGCATTTCCTTCATTTTTATTTTTGAACTGGATATCATAATGTAACATCTAATAACTTTGTGTTTAACCTACTTTGATTTTGGCTTAAGACACTTACTAATTTCATTATTTACTTAAAAATCTTGTGAAAAATATGTCTCTGACCCTGTTGTAATAAAGTGGAGTGCTGTAAAAAGAATTTTGTCTTAACTATGCTGTCCAGGGCAGTTTGTATAAACCTAATCATATTAGATATATATGATTAAGAGTACCCCTTCAAATTTCACTTGAGTCACACTTTATATTGAATTTTTAGAGGTAGGATATATCCTGCTACTGTTTAATTCCTCTGTTATGAATAAGGTTAATGGCATAGAAACAAAACAAGAAAAAATTATCTTTAACCCGCATTTCCAGCTATTCTAAAAGAAAAAGCAATGCCACATATAAACTTCTAGCAAATGACTTCCAAATGAGGTCTTAAAACAAGCTTTAGGGCACTGAATGTCATCACATAATTAAGCGTTTGATCTCCTTTATTATCAGGCTTAAAGTCACAAGCAATGCACTCTGAAAAAAACTGCACCATACTAAAATATTTGAGGATATCTCTAATCTGGTAAATAAAAAATGATGGTTAGGATAACGACATCACATACTCCAACTCCTTAAAAATTTAAGACAGGCATCCGAAACAGCAATTTTTAAAAAGATTGAGATGACAGCAATGACAAGGTAAATACATATAACTCTAATGGTCTCTAATTTTATTCCCTTCCTCTAAATAATGCACCTTAAACTTATACAAACTAAATTGAAAGGTAAACAAACACCACATCTTAAAACTATTCAACTTTTCGAAATGGTAACTGCTTTCATTTTTCTGGATGGAATGTGAACGGTAACTTTGAATCTAATTAAAATTCACAATCAGATAAAACATCCCAGAACACAATCAATAATCCTGAAAATAAACTTTCATTCTGTGAAAACACACTGTTTCATGGAAAACGTGGATAGTATGAAGTTTCTGATAGGCAAAAGAAAACCAAACCAAACCAAACAATATAGTGCCTCTCTACATGAAGGAAAAGTTACCAGACGCAACGTTTCCATAGGGAAATAGTTTGATTTTAACCATCTCTGAGTGCTGTGCTCAGAATCAAGCAGCTTGTAGTCAGAATCTTCAACTTGTGGATTAGCTTCCACAAACCCTGAAAGTGCTTCTCCATACATTACAGAGAAAGAATATTACTCATTTCACCAGGCATAGCATCTTGAGAAAATAGTAAATAACTTCCAGAAGCCAACCTGTCATTATTTTATTCATCTTACATGCATTTTATGTTCTTCAGATTATCCTGGGAAACAGTTTCTAATCTTTTCAGAAATACACACAAATTTGAAGAGTGCTTTCATATTGACAACGTCTGATACAGTGTTAAAGAGGTCAAAAATCTTCATTTACATATTCTCAGAAAACGTATTTTCAAGTCAGAAAATAATAAAACTAGTGTACAAAATATAAAGAATCTTTTAATATTCTGCTTATATTTTAAATTCAACAATGGCGTTTGAAAATGATCTTTCCTTCAGAAAGCACACATATTTAGTTTCCAATAACAAACTGCATGCTGTCAAAGAAATAGTGGCACATTATTTTGTTTGTTCTTCTCTACAGCCAGCTGTTAGACTAAATATCTGCTGCTCAGAGAAAACAGGCGTCTCTATAACCTTAGTTGTGCCAGTGAACAAGAATGAAACTAGATATTCTTTAAGGCAAAGTTATATTTTTTTAACGGGGCAAACATATAAATTCAATCGCCTTAGGATAATGCAAAAACAGGTATCAGAAAAACCTGAAAACATTCATCTTACCTGTAAAGCAGAGACTCTTCCTGACGTTATCTGTAATGCACAGCTGGAAGAGATGTTCAAAGTAAATTCGGTTTCTTTAATAAACGAGAAAACACCAACCACCACGTACTTTCTTCTCAAATATCACTTTTTGGCAAGTCCCATTGCTTCATAAAGTTAAAACCTTTGGTCAAAGACAAAATGCTGAGCATTTCATTGAAAATATTTCGAGCAGAGTGCATACTAGATCATCCTGAAGCAGTTGTCCTTTTTTCCCCCAATTAAAATTCACAGCATACTTCACAGCTGTGCTGTCTTTTCTGCATATAGTTAACCATTTGCAAGCTGCTGAATGCAGTAAATAAACAAGATGTTTCACAGAGCTGGGATTGATCACTCTTGCTTTCTTAGGTTGTAGATCCGAGCTGCAGCAATGTTCTCTTTCCTCCCTTTCTAGTCTTTCTTGTTAGCTCAGTTTGTTATTAGTCAGATTGCCAAGGGCTGGGAGGTAGGCGTAAATAGACTTCTTGGCTTTTGACTCAGCCTTTAAGCCCTTCCCCATCACAGCGCTTTAATCTGCCAGTGTCATTTAATACAAGAGACAGCTCCACCTTGGGACTGCTCAACTCCTCCTCTTTCTGCAAATGGTCTTTCCACTCCCCTTTTATACCAAATACAGTGCAAGTGGATTTTGATGGAAATAAGTGCATGTCATTTTAAATGTTTAGTAATATGTGGTGTTATATAGCAAGCTAAAAAAATACATTGTTTTCAATCCTCATCTAGCACAGTTCTGCACTATTTGCGTACATGTGTAGAAAACCTGCAAGCAACTGTAGTATAGTCGCTTTAGGTTTTTTTTTTCAGTGGTATTTATGGTTGAAATTGTGCACTAATTAACTTTTAAAATGTTCACATGCACTGCTTTCCTACAGCATTTACATTTTTATGTTCACCATTTAAAAATTTTTTAAAGCCTCATGTCAGAGACTTTAAGTTTTACACTTCATTATTTCTTTCCCTACAGCTAAAATGAGACTAGAAATAAGGTGTTTTTATTCAGTTAAGATAGTATTTATTTGCAAGGGAAATATGATTATTTTAAAATATATTCAAGAATCTTTATTACAATGGTTGTCATTAGTCAAACACTGCTTATCACTGTCAAAAACAGGAAATTATGTTTTTCAGATAAAATGAAGCAAGTTAAATGAGTACGTAGAAATTACATCTCGATTTTTATGGTACTAGCTCAGAGAGCATTTCTTTCCTAAAAAAGGTTATTTTTAAAATGTTACTTTTTTCTTCAACTTTTAAAAGTTTCTGAATCATCACTAATAAAACTCTCAACTGTCAGATTCCTTATTTCCCCAAATGCCTATATTTTAAAAATCACTCCCCTTTCTTACATTCCAAGTACCTGAGCTTTTTCACATCCAAAATGAATGTACTAGACACTATCATTTATTCATTTTGAAGCACTCTATGTTTAGAAACAGTCTTGCCTGTAGGTTCTAGAGTCTACATATAAAATATAAGATCTCATTTCAGAAAAAGCTATTTTTAAAAGAGGTTTCATAGCACTTAAATCATCAAAATGGGAGAATATCAGATTAGATTATTATTTAATGATTGTCTGCAGTTATGCACTCAAATCCATAAGTTTTTCATATTCTTAGTATGGAATGGTTGTTTTAAAAGATAAGGAATTTGAGGCAATTTTTATTATTCCCACTTTCCTTTATATTATATTCTCTCACTCATTAAGTTCCTCATTTATTTTGACACTGTGTGTTTTAAGATGAAATACAGATTATGATACAGATGAAAGGTAGGGAAAGAGAATAAAGGTAAGGAATAAGAGAGAATAAAGGTAAGGAATTAATCTTGGGCACAATTGGCTGCTAGCTGATGGCCAAGTTGAGTTAAAACTCAACCTAGTGATTTAGATAGGAGGTGAGAAAATAGAGTTAGAATCAATGGGAAAACAAGGAACTAGAATAATTTCCCTTCCAACACTACAGGCATAATTCTCCAAATGCATTCCTTTAGGTTTTGGAGGCAAAGTCACAGGTGACATGTTCTGGAAGTATAGTCTGTGGAGGAAAATTTGTTCAAACAGACATGTTGGACAAATGGAACTGAGTTCGTTATAGACTGACACAGGTTTCTCTCATTTCCTCCAGTTTGAGCATGTGTCTATTTATCCATAATGAACACCTGGCAGATATTCAAAGTTATTTATCTTGAATCCCTTGCCTCCATATTACATGCTCTCTTTCCTGTGTATAAATTACTGGTTATGCACATCAGTAAAGGAGAGAAGTGACTAACGAGACTTTTTTATTAATTCTTTGCTTTTTCTGTAAATTTTGGGCGGGAACATAAAGAAAGGCTGGATAAAGAATTATTGTTTGAGGAGCATTCTATGACTTTTAATTCAAAGAAGTAATATTGGCAATGAATTACTCAGCATTATCTCAAACTTAATAGTAAAATATACAACAGCACTTTCAAAATGATTATGACTAAATCCACTGTTTGCCATGTTTTGTTAACCAGTCCCTCAGTTATTGCACTAACACAGTAAAGTGCAGCCCTTCTTTCCGAAATGCTTATGGCAGAAAGTGTTAATGGTTGGTAGACAACATTTATTTTAACCGTATTTTTAATTTCCAATTATTTCACGGAAAACAACTTTCCCAGTGTAGCTTCCTCTAAGTTTTAATAATAAATTTACTAGGTGATCATAATAAACACTAAATTTTATTACTCTTTCCACATAATTCACCCCAGTGTCTCCATATTGGAAGATGCTAAAGAGCAATTATTTTTAATCACATCCTATAAGTTATGTGTTATTGTGACTTTTAACTGCTTTTTTAGCATGTGAATCTTAAGGAGCAAATGTGAAAGTGTTTTAATTACGTTAAAGAACACCAAGCGGTCAGAGGAAATCGACCTTATCTCTGTTAGTCACTGTAGAGCAGTGGCATCTGTGAGGCCCCACAGTCATTCTTCCTCAGGACTGAGGAGAATGCCTTCCTTTCCCTGATGTGGTGGACAGTGGGAGGGAAATCATCTCACGTATGCATTGGTGACAAAGACCAGATCGAAGAATGTTTTATGAAGCTTGTTGGATTGAAAATGTGTGTGGGACCAATCGAATGAAAAACCAAGAATAAGCACTGGAAAGATGAAAGAAAAAAATTAAACAATAAAAGAGATTTACTCATTCTGTATGGAACTAGTTCTACCTCAGAGCATCTGTCCCCCCTTTTCAGTGCCATACTTAAGTGGTAAAGTGAAGACACATGTTGGATTGATTTTAACTCAAGAATCTGGAAGGCTTGAAGAGAGGCCCTTGCACCATCTGTGTAGACTGAGGCATATTTAAAACTTTGAGGGTAGAACGTACAGAACTTGGTGACTCTTTGGGGATGATAATACTATAGATGGATTTTACATATCCATTGGTGATTTCATTCTTTTAACAAAGAATTTAAACATAGAAATAATCTTACATCAATGTTATTTTTTAAGTACTTATATAATTATTTTAAAGGAAATATTAAACACAAATCCTCTGAAAGAAGCTATTACTGTGAGTTCTGTCTGCTCTATGCTGTCAGCGGATTGCATTGAAACTCATGATAATGCTACTAAAATAGAATGTTACAGATATTTGCAAATAATGTCTGAATTTTCAGGCACATAGAGATGTACACTAATTTTATAAACATTAATAAAGATATATTTCCTTTTTCCTATTTCAAATCAGAAGTTATTTTAATTGTATATACTTTTTAAAAAGCGTATTTATAATAAAACTAAAGAAAATTCAAAGAAAATCAGAACAGTAACATCTACTAACAATCTCATAGCTTAAATTCAACTCAAAATTTAGTATTTTGTATTCTCATCCTGTTTGTTGTATACAAAAGTAATAGCTCTTATGAAATTCTTAAAAATCTTTAAATATATTAATGAGGTAAAGTCTACTTGAGATATATAATTTGACTTATTTACATAAATCCCATTCATAGAAAATGATAAAAGAATGTTGTCTTTCATCTTTCACATTGCTGTGCTACACAGTAAACTTTGAATTTGGTTCTTCGATCTTGAACTTAGGGTTCTCTTTCATGTTTCACTGGAAGAGAAGCACAAACGCTTTACCGTCATTCCTTTTTTTTGGTTCTGTTAGAGTCAGAGCATAATCATTATGGATACCTTGACTTCTGACAATAACATGCAATTTAACTCAGGGAACATGACCTTTCTATGAGGAAGAATAGAAGATTTTCTCACATTTAGCAATAGCATCTCTGTCCATGAGAAGGACATTTGCAGATGTTCACCATGAATAATGACTTCTCAGTGAAAAGTCTGTGCATCTTAGAGGGAATTTATATGATAGATATAACATTTTATAAAGTCACACATGAATGTGTGCTCAGGAAATTTGTCTCTTGCATTGAACCTCTAATAAAAAGATTAATTTATTATTTAAAACTTAAGTTTCCTTCATGCTCAATTTGATCTGAGAGCAGAAGTATAAAACTAATAATGGAATTACCTTATTTTAACAGAGGTTTTACAATCAAACTTTCTGTTTTGATTTGAAATCTGTTGACACAAAGGAGCTCTCTGATGCCATTGTTTAGCCTGGCAACACCTAAATGAAACAAAAACTTTTCTCCTGGAAGCTTGGACTATAAGCTGTCTGTCTTCATAGAATTTCCTATTTCAAATGGATGACTAAGAAAACTTTTTAAAAATTACAAAAAACAACTGAAAAATGTTGATGACTATTTCCACGATGAACAATGAGCAGCGTTCAAGGGAACAAGTTCCCGTGGAATAACGGTGGACTGTGAGTTGTGACCGTACAGACTCCTCGCGGGAAGGCTAGTATCTACTTTGTATTTTTTTTCTATAGTACTATAAAGTGAGTTGTGTATACAAAACTGTCAAATAACTAGTTTTCAAGTCAAACAGTTCCTTTGTATATTCTCACTATCATGTCATCTTAGGACATTTATTTACTTGTTATTAGGAATGTATAGAGATTGATTTTTAAAAGTTGCCCATATAACAAAAACTTAATGTTGAAGATCAAGATTGAAAATCAAAAATCAAAAATCAATCCTTTGCATCTTTCCAAATGTTGTTATTCGGCAGTTATTATAACACAATCTGCTTGACTAAATTGCTTTGTATTCAGTTGATTAATAATAATGGTAAGCAAATACCATTGAATCAAATGTGCATGATAGACTATCAATTTGTTGGGCTACCTGCAGGAGATTTTAAATTCCTAGATCTCTTCAAATTGCCAATCACAATTCAGACTCCACTGCCTCTCTCTGTCACCTATTGCTATATCACTGAGGCATGCAAATTTATTTCAATATTTTTAATCTTATAATCAGGATATTCAAATATTTTTACAAAATATGCCAGTTTCATTTATTTCAACGTATTATTTCAATAAACTAAAGCTGTAAATATCATGACTATGAATATCATGCATTTATATATTTAATATTTGATTATATATATATTTAATTATTCTGTAAGATCATCTATATGGAGATGATCTCTACGTAGTGGAATAAATGTAATAAGTTTACCAACCTAAGATTGATTAGTTGACATGGAAATTTAAGTACCAAACTTTACATTCATTTGGATAGAAATAAAATTCTTTGTTACAAGTAAATCTACGTTCTGTGAAGAAAGAAAATAATTGACAAGATACACATGTTTGTTGAAAACTATAAAGGCATAGTTCAACAGGTGACTCTAATTTTTTATTTTTCATCTTTTTAACTAAATAACAATGAAATTAATATAAAAAGACATTTACTGAACTATTACTGTCATCACTGGAATGTTAATATTAACCAAGAAAATGAATAAATAATTGGTGACAGATTTCACTGAATAACATTGGCTTTTTTTGTTAACAGAAATCTTGCTAAAAAACTCCAAAACAAAATAAGAAATATCATATTTGGTATATAAAATTTTAAAAAGTGTTATGTAACTTAGAGAACAAACTTTTGAGTTGTAAATAATTTGCTCAGATACCTGGAAAAAGATATTCCTTCAGAATCGATCATATTCCACACAAAAAAGGACATTTGACATTGTACATATGCACCTACATGAAGATAAATATGGGTGTTTTTGTTAATATAACTATCCTCTCACTGATTTTACTGTATACATCTTACCTATAGTAATGTCCAATATCTCCTATGGAATGAGTGAGGCTTCTTCATGACGTATTTTGAAAATGTACATATCCCATATAATATTACTATGTATATTGTATATCTAAGAAAATAAAGGTAGTATTATCTATTAATTTTCATGTTTCCCTATTTTGAAATGAGACACAGACCATTATAATATATAATAAAGAATACAAACTAATAAAATTCTAGTAGAAACTAACACATAATGACTACTGTAAATTATATTTGTTTAAATGGATACCTATTCCTTTCTTTTTTTAGAGAGGAAGAGAGAAGTCTACAGAAGGAAATATCAAGTTAATTTTGGATTTATTATACCTGATTTTCCTGGGCAATAAAAAATAGAATTCAATCCTTATAAAACACTCATTTGAACTAAGAATGTCTTTCAATTTCTTCACCCTCAAACAATATTGAGCTTGAAGTCATGTGACTACAGCAAACAAATACTCCTTGAAATATTTTGTATCTTCTTTGACTAATTATAATCAGAGAGGCATCTCTAACAAGTAGTTCTTGATTTTTATTTGAAACTCCAACCTACTACAACTTAGAAAACACTGATTTTTAGAAATTTCACAGCTTTAAACAGTTATTTAGCAGTAAAACAATTTGAAAAACAGCTTATCTATCTTAAGAAACGAAGCAATTCAAAATAACACTTACCTGCTCTTCCTTCCTATGCATAGAAACACATGCCTTTTCACAAAATATTACAAATCTTGATGCTAGAAGAAATCATTGTTTAGTAATCCTAGATTTTGGAGGAGGAAGAAAAAGTGAAAATAAAGATTTTCAATCTAAAAACTAACCTTGAATATTTGTATAATATTAATAAGAATTAAGAGAATCATTCCTAAAACCTCCCCTGGTTTAAAGCTTTTTCACTCTTTTAGCACCCTCTAGTGGGTATTTTTTAAAATTCTTAAGAACTGAGAAAGTTGGGGAACATGCTAACTGTTCAAATTTTACTGTAAATATGTAAATTATGTGTGTATTTTTTCTATCTCCGGCCCATAATAATTACCATGGTGTGTTAAAAGTATACTTTAAGAAAAAACTAACCAAATTTGAGCCTGAGTAGAAGAAAAGTATTACAGAATATATTATTTGTAGGAATAACTGATGATCTCCATTGCTTTTATTACTAATCATGCTCTTGCAAAGGATTATAAAGTTTCTTCAAATTAAAAAAAAGCAGCATGCTGCCATTATTTTTAGAGCCAAACTGTCTTCGATTTGTAAAAGTTTTTAAACCTTAGATGTTTAATTAACAATATTAATAATAAGCAATATTTATATGCAACTGTGAGCACTCCCCATGTTTATAACAACTGTAATCACTCTATACATAGTAATAAATTTATCCTTAGAACAAACCTATGTGGAAACTACTACCGCATCAGAAAATCGAATGGTAAATATAACATATCCAATGTAGCAAAATTAGTAAGAGCGAGTCTAGATTTTAACCTATCCAGTTCACTCTGGCTTCAAAATTTGTTTACTAAGCAGATAACATTGCCACTCAGGACAAATAATACGTGGACATAATTTGTAGTGAAAACAGGTTTTGTCCTATATATAAGAGGAACATATTTTGAAAGAATACTTTTGGTTGTTTCTTTAATAAAAAATGCTTTGCTAAAACATATTTTATTCAATATGTAACTGTTGATGACCGTGGGCAAATCATTACATCAGTTGAAAACACAATGACGAACCATTTATATTTATACATACATATACCTATGTATGCCTCATACATACTCAGATATATCTGAAAGACTGTATAATTGGTTGAGTGGTAAAATATGTATATAAATAGCTGTTTTCCCATCATACTACATTTTACTAACCATCTGTACTTCCTTGTCCTTGTATCTCTAAGTCAATGAGAATCAAGCTGCTCTAAAGATTGACATTGAGAGGGAATCTATTTATGTCAGATCCTGCTCTGCTCACTTGAGGTATGCCTGAGGGAGGAGCCTCTTGTGCAATATACAGAGGAGAAGCCCTTTGGATCAGATGCATCTTACATGTTCTCCATCACAGGGGCTCTGTAGTCTCCCTGATCTAGAGTGGACCCCAGATATTTCATAAGATTCCCCAATAGATACATAATCTTCCCTTTATAGTATACATACCTCCCTCCACTCCCGCCAACCCCAGCCTAGCCCATAACAGATAGAGGTATATTTTAGTTGTTGAAGAGGTGGACACGTACTAGCGGTGGGAGCAGGTGTGCACCAAATCCCTGGGTTATCTGAAGAACAAATCGGAGCAGGAATGAGTTATGAGAGCATGTGTTCAGCAGGCATATCCTGGGGCTGTGATGTTATCTATCCTTCTCTGATCACCCAGTTCGTCCTTCTCACAACGAATGTAACAACTTAATACTGCTTAGCATCGCCTAAGGATTCAATTTGCTGTTTTTTGTTGAAGTCTTAAGATATTAAATTCTATGTTTTCCTTGGTAGCTCAGAGTCATGGTTGTGGATATTATTTTATTCTGTCTTAATAAGGTAGATTAACCACTTGAGTTCCCCACTGCTAATTAGGTTGTTATTCTTTCACTAAACGGCCTTAAATCACAGTAAATACTTGCCTGTGCGATCAACTTTTATTCTGACTGCTTTCAGGGAACCCATTTGTATCATCTCTCTTTAAAACAAATAAACAAGTCTTTTATTTATTGTATTTTATTTTTTTGAGGAAGATTAGCCCTTAGCTAACATCTGCTACCAATCGTCGTCTTTTGGCTGAGGAAGACTGGCCCTGAGCTAACATCCATGCCCATCTTTCTCTACTTTATATGTGGGATGCCCACCACAGCATGGCTTGCCATGCGCTGCCATGTCCAACCCTGGGATCTGAACCAGAGAACCCCCGGCCGCCAAAGCAGAATGTGTGAACTTAACCACTGCGCCACTGGGCCAGCCCCTAAACAAGTCTTTTAAATGTACATACAGTTTGAGAAAATAAATTCACAATGGTATCATATGCATAATTTTTAGTTTATTAAAAATGTGATACCTAGTTAGTCTTGTACCAAGGTCTTTTTTGGTATTTTGAGTTTCTTGTGTTTGTAACTCGTCTAGATAGGTAAAGTACTTTTACAGCTAGGACTCCTCATCTGGTTTCTCTGATCTATGGAAAAAACAAATGTCAATTATCACAACAATAGTATACATTCCGAATACTCATATTAACTTTGATAAAGTCACAAGTACTTGTATACAGACAAATTTTTCAACTCATAAGTTTATAATTCATGAAAAAACTGATGTAAATGTGAAAGGATTTTAGAGATTATTTAACTCACGTGATTATTTTATGTTAAGAAATGAAAATTCAGGAAAAGCAAGCGATGAGTTGTTCAAAATTATCTTACACTATTGCAACACAGTTAGGTTTGACATGGGCCTTAGATTCAGGGTTCTTTTTTGTTGTTGCACTAAAAAATGTACAGAACTCTTTTGAAAGCCATAAAATAAGCGGAAATATTTTTAAATTATTTAGGATGATTCATTATCTTTATTTTTGAATATGTGTTTATATTCATATATTCAAGAACATATACGTATTCTTAATTGTTTCCTTATACATAATCCTGTAAATTATAGTTCGTTTATCTTCTTGGAAATTGTGAAATCAGCAGTATCATCACCATTTTTTTGTGAAAACAAAAAAATCGTTTAGGGAATTTCATAGCTGATATTCAGAGTGTTTCCTCTCGTTGTTATATTACGGCTGATGGATAGATTTTCCTGCAGGTTGGTATATAAAATAGTAGAAGAATAACTATGTTAAGTGATATTATTAAATGATAACACAAGTGATCTTCGATATGCACTTATTCTGTATTTGTGAATTCATTTACCCACCAATATTTATCTGTAACCCCAAAATCAATACTCGCTGCACTTTGCTGACATGCACATGCACAGAGAGGTGAAAAATTGGAAGTGCTAGTTGTGCACATTCTTAGCAGAGGCGTAAGAAAGTGACATTCAGACTTCTTGTTTGAGCTCTCATACTGTAAACAAGTTTCACGATGTATTTAATGCCTTATTTTTCACATTTTTGTGCTTTTTCTTGGTGATTTTGCTGTTTAAAATGGCTCTCAAGCATAGTGCTGTTTAATGATCCTAAGCACAAGAAGGCTGTGATGTGCTTATGGGAAAACATCCATGTTAGATTAGCTTCATTCAGACATGAATTATAATGGTGTTGGCCATGAGTTCAGTGTTAATGAATCAACAATATATATGATATGAAGTATCTTTAAATGGAAACACACATAAGTGTGGTTAGGGATTGATCAGTTGTTGAAAATATGTGTTGTGACCAGAGGCTGGCAGGAACCTAGCCTTGCATCTCCCTTAGGAACAATTAGCGGTCACTGATTCCGTGCTTATGGCAACTTTATGAAGCAGAACTACTGCGAACTGTGAATAAGAAGAATCAACTATATATTGTAATATGCCTGTATTGGTTCAATGAAATTTTAGTAGCCTGTCACAAATACCAGTCATGCATAGGCCTCCTATTTAAACATTGTTTAATTGATAAAGGGGTATTGAATATTTAAAAATTTAAGAAAATTTGTTGAGAGCAGAAGTCAAGTTTTAATATAATTGTGTTTCATTCACTAGAAATCTTTGAGAAACAGTAAACACCATAATATATATTATTGGCTTTATGAGGTATTATTTATCAGGACTCTAAGTCACAAACACATGTAGTCCGGAAGGATTCCTGGAGGCAGGAAAGGGGCCTAGGAGTTGTTTAGGAGCTTCTGCAAATGGCCTCCAAAAGTCAAGGCAGCTCAGGGGACATGTGGAGCTCTTACTAATCTAACAACTTAATCTGGCATTCAAAATTCTACACAATTTGATTCCTAGTTAAATTCTTAGATAGGTAATAGTAGATAATACCCTACAATTGATTCCTTAATATCCTCTCTTTCCTCCATTACTTAAACTTCCTTGCTTAAGCTATTCCTCCTGACTGAAATATGTATTACTTCTTGTTGCTCATCCTGACTGTCAAAGTCTTATCTGTCCATATAGATCAATTTCAAATCCAGCATCCACCAGGAACATTTGATTCTTGTTTACCTCATCAGTTGAATTAAAATGGGAGAAATCTCAGCTGCAGGACCTGCTAGTGGAAAAAACATCGTTCTATAATGGGGCCTTAGTAGAAACTTCCTTCATATCATATACATATGTATAAAAGAAATCAGAAAATGAAGTTCTTAATTCAACAAGAACCAAGCTTTAAACATCGTATAAAGAATAATGTTGTGTTTAAATCAAAGCTATAGCAATCATTCAAATGATATGAACCCAAAGGAAAACTGGCACTCTTATTAATTTCAGTATAATTAAATTATGTCTGATACTTCCATTTGAGGTCATAAAAGTAACATTCTTCCAAGATTATGGCCATGTGGTATCAGTACTATCTCATTCTCCACCTTTTATTTTTTAATATCTTTTTAAAGAAATTTATACAATTGGGATGGCATGTGTTCTGACGACATTCATGGAAATTTTTAAATGAATAATCAGCGATTATAATAAAATCTAGAACATAAAACTTTTTATATTACAAGTATATATCAGGATGATTATATGGTATAGGATACAAATTATAATTGCATTTTACTATTACAAGTCATATCAGGTTATTGTATTCTATCATACACAAAGTATTATGAAGTATAAATGTATAATATCAGAATTTCTTTATATAAGGTAGCTTTTATATGGTTAATAATTGCATATTTTTCATGTATTCACTCATACAATAAATATTTAGTGAATACTAAAATTAGTAATGGTAATATGAATTTAATAAATACATGTTGACAATTTTTGATGCAAAATTAGCGCTCTAGGCACTTACTGTATTTCAATTTCTTTAAATCTTCACAACAACCCTATAAAGGGCATAATATTGTGATCTTCATTTTACAAATGAGGAAGTTGAAAGTTAAGAAAGAAAAGTAACCTGCTGAGGGTCACAAAATTGGTAAATGGCAGAACAGAGACAGCCACTCAGGTCTGGCTGAGTGTGACAAACATGCTTTACTGCACCAACCAGTTCTAATGACACACAACATGCTTAAGGTTTGTGTTATTTAATGTTTAAGTCTGAGACATTTAAGTGAAATATCAAATGACATATCAGCATAATGTAAATAAATTAATTTTCAAGATTTTTATAAAACACCTACTTGGTGGTGAAACATCTTGGGGAAAAGACTTCTTTATAAACTACTTGTTAAAGAAGATGTTTTGTCAAGAAAACAAAGTTCAAAATCGAATATCTAATAGGCTGCATAGATCATTCTGCAAAAGAATGCGTATTGAAAAATACTTATTTTGTAGTTCACTATCTCCCTCTGCTGTTAGAAAACACTAATGAAAGTTGTTTAAGCCTATGTGTTTACTTAGAGGGTAGACTAAGTTCATACATTTCAAATACTAAAATACATTAAAATTTTCATAATCTTTCTTCTGTGTTTTGAAATTGTGAATCTTGTATTTAAGAGAACATTTCATTTTCTTGAAATATGTAAAAATAGTGACTGTTAGACATTAAATTTACAGTGAATCACTTATATGATTAATTTACTCTCCTGAAATTTTATGTCTGTCATACAATTGTTTCAGGTTTTCCTTCTACATAACAATTACTACAAATGAAAGAATACATGCAAACTTTTTGATATTCCTCCAAATAATAAACACTTAAATGGCCTATTAATTGGCACTGAAATATTAACTTTCTTTTCTGTTATAAATTGTAATTTAAGAAAAAAATTTCCAGTTTTACGTATTTCCAGCATAAGACAATACTGTAACTAAGTATATAATTTTTCAGTAACTACATTAGTAAAGTGATAAAATCTAAATACAGTATCAAACACAACTTTCTAATAATAGAGATTAAGAACCACAAACAAAATCTCAATCATAAAACATATAAACCAAAAGGTTAGATGATTACCAAGATTGTTGTTTCTGAAATTATAGCACAAATATTAAAAAGAATATATTATTTTTGTTTTTGTTATAAATATTGTGTTTTATAAACTATTTCCTAAAATTATATTTGTGATAGGTAATATTACATAGATATAATTTAATATTCTCTATTGTTTATGACAATCAAGAAGAAATAGAAACTTGAAGATTAAAATAAGTGAAAAAATTAAGTACTTTTATCAAAGGAAAGAGAGAATATGAAAGTTAAATTAATACAGATAAACACAGGGGAAAAAACACAAAGTGATTTGCAATCCATGGAAATAAATTTCACAAATTAATAATATTGTTTATGGAAATATCAAGTGTAATGACAACATAATACAAGCTTAAACATCACTGTTTGCTCCCATTTTTACTTCTAGTTATTTAATCCCTGATCTGTTTGTAAAAATCTTTGTTCCTTGGAGGCCGAGGGCCAATAACTATCCCTGATGCTTCCTTGTATTCTTCCGCAATATAACTTTCTGCCAGGGACGCACCATGTCTTCAACTGAAAGAAATAGCAACTGTCTCACTCTCTTTTCTTCCACTTCATCATTCGGACAGCTATCGCTATCGTTCCAGCATGCAGACCTCTAATGATTCTTCCCTAATTTCTTGTCCAGCTATTCACTTCCATGATCACGCATTGTTCCTTGTCACATCCCCCAAATGCACCATCTTTAATTCACGAATTCAAGTACGACACTCTTTAGCGATTTGAACAATCAATGTTTAACACCCAACTCTCTGCGGGAAAAGAACAAAACAAAACAAAACTTGATATGTCCTGTTTGCCGATTTCTGTGTTGTAAATACTCCCACAACAGCTAATTGCAAAATAATATTGTGATATCATTGAATGTAAAGCTGTGAAAAGAAGCACACAGCAACACAATCACTCCAGTTCCAGCACACAACTGACTTCTCTGACTACAATCTTCATTCCAGCCTCCCCGTTTGTTCAAATATTCCCGCTACAACTTTTTCTTTAAAACCTCATACGGATTTCTGGTTAATTTTTATAGTGCAGTTAATCTTAGCTTCATACAATAAAAATGATATTTCTTGCTTGCACAGACTCCTGTGCAGTTTCTGGCCAGAAATCTCTCCTCTTGGCAGTAATGGAAGAGCCCGGTCTCTCTAGTCTTGTGGTGCTCACAAATTTCAGAGCCTTCCAGTCCCTCTCTTCTAGTGATGGCAAAAGGGAAAAAGAAAGAGAGCATGAAAGATTGCCAGACTATTATAGAGCAGGCCTAGAAGTGGTGTGTATCATTTTCACTACCTTACATTGGAGTTCTGGATGAACTGGATATTGGTAGAAACTAGACATCTCTAACTCTTTTTCTTTTTTTATTGAGGTATGATTGGGATATAACATCCTATTAGTTTCAGTCCTACATGATAGAGATTAAATATTTATATACATTGCTAATTGATCACCATGATAAGTCTAGTTACCATACAAAGTTATAACAATATTCTTGAATACATTTCCTATACTGTATATTACATCTCCATGACTTATATATTTTATAAGTGAGAGTTTGTACCTCTTAATCCCCTTTATCTATTTCACCTGCCTTCTAATTTTTTCCCACTGTGGTATCCGCTACTTGATTTCCCGTATCCATGCATCTGTTTCTGTTTTATTTGTTCATTTTTTTTATTTTTAGATTCCACATATAAGTAAAATCATATGGCATTTGTCTTTCTCTGTCTGACTTATTTCACATAGCCTCATACCCTCTAGGCCTTCCTACATTATTGGAAATGGCAAGATTTCATTCTTTGTCATGGCTGAGTAATATTCCATTGCATGTATATACCACTTCTTCTTTATCCATTCATCTATTGATGGACACTTCGGTTGTTTCCATGTCTTGGCTATTATAAATAATACTGTAATGAATGTAGTGGTGCATATATCTCTTTGAATCAATGTTTTCCTTTTCTTCGGATAAACAATTGTGTTAATGTTTTGTGTTCTCCTTGATTGATAAGCATGTTGCAGGTTTCCTTCTGAAAACCATGGTATGTTCCTATTCTGCCTCAGTTTGAAAGAGGATATGGTTAAATGGTAGCCACTTCCAGAAAAGAAAACCTATAGAAAGCTTCATCTTTGCTGTGGAGAAGAATGCAAAGGAAGAAGAGAAAAATAAAACAAAGGTAAGAAATTAAGGTCATGGATATCTACTGCCTTATCCCTCTGTTCTCAACTCATGGCTTAACCTTGAAGAGGGTTATACTATATTCCAAACAAGTAACATGAAAACATGAATCAGTTAGTGATGAGCTTCCTTGGATGTGGTCTGGAAGAGGTCATGTCTCTAAGACTTGAATCCTTACAGGTAACTATGTCTATAGCATAGATACATAAGCCTAAGTAAATACTCATGTCTGCACACTTTCTTGAGCTTTTCAAGAGATGCTGAAGTTCTCATGTACCCTTGGGAGTTGGTTCATAGATGTTTGAAAGTACCTTTGAGTTGTCAGTGCCACAGTTTAAATTTCTGGATGTGTCTTTGTTATTTGAGAAGAGAGAGTTTCCATTACTGTTGTCCTTAAATTTAGCTAAAGTATATTTTTCTCATCGAGGTGGATATCATGATAAAATTATAAATTTATATTTGTGATGGCAATACATTTAATATAAAATAAATGGGAAATAAAAGCATCCTTATATTGAGTCTATCTTCTCATTCTGGATTATAGTGTATGTTTCCATTTATTCTTGTAATTTAAAAAATTACTTATTAAATATTACAATTATATTCTTACGTACACAAATGTATTCTGCTATTTAGTTTTTTTACTGATCATGTTTTTAATAATGAAAACATTTGTGTATCTTTAAGTGTTTTATCTTTATTTTACTGAACTCATTTTGCGGTTCCAGTTTTAGGGATATTTTTGGTTTATTTCTATTTATTCCATTTCAAAATGTTGCTATTTATAAAACTAAGTTCAACCTTGAGTTGGTTTGTACAATATTTCAAGCAGGTAAAAGGTAGTATGAAAACATATACTCTATGTTATAGTCCTTCAAGGTTAAACATTTACTAAAATATATTATTATACTTGTAACAAAATTAGTTAATTATTTAATTTTAGTAGTGCAATTTCTCATTAACCATTAACCAGCTTTCTTCTCTATGCCTTTTAATATGCCTAAAAAGTGATATGAAAGTATCAAAATGATTGGGTAAACACCAACTGATTTAATATACTCTTTAAAAGGCATCTATGGAACATATGCAGTATTTGCAGTGATGGAAAAGATCAAAGAGATATTTAGTACTCTGCCCTACACATATGCAAAATAGTCAATTTAGTCTATATGAGGGAAAACAGGTTGCCAAAAAACAGCAATTTGTCCATCTGGTCCTTTCCTTAATGTAGAGTTTTATCAAAAACTCTCAGATAGATAAATCTGAGCAATGACAAGTAACTCTAACCTAGTGGCTTATTTCTTCACTCAAATAAATTTATTCATAAGTCAACAATATTAATAGCCTTCTATGTTAAAAGAAATCTTCCTTGGTAAGCTAAGCAATGTCTAAATTAACATCAGCTGTGAACTATTTTGTTACTGCAAATATGAATAGCAAATAAACCTAGACAATGATCTTATTTGAGAATAAGTAACACAGTAAAAATTTGTAATTTTTGTTTCAAAATCAATTTAAAAACCATTCAGTGTACAACATCTCATCACCACCTCCCCATTAGACAACACACACACACAATTATGTGCACACACACACACATCCTTCCCGAAAAATCTGTACATTTATATTCCTTTACCCTTGGCAGTATTTTGAGTTTTGACTTTTTTGAAAGCTACTACTCCTCTTTTGATAGCTTCTGTTACGGCAGTCATCATGAATTTACTTATCACTGTATTCAAAATCTATTTATGGAGAACTTAATCATTGCCAAACCAAGTAGGAGCTGCTGGATATATTGATCAACAAGAAAAAATATTCTAGCTTTTCTAGATTATACCATATCAGGAATAGCCATAGAAAAAAACAATCAGCAGTATAGTTAATTACAATTATTAGTGATAAAAATAAAAATTGTCTGATTTGTAATATAGGGACGTAATTGGATTTGAGAATTTAAGCAATACTCCACATAGAATTGACATTTATGCTGACATTTTCTCAAAAATTATGAGTCAAAAAAAGGCTTAACTATGTGTATATATCCGTTTGTGAAATAAGGGTACTTCTTGAAAAAAGACAAGATATATATGGGACTCTGGCAGTTGCAGTTCTCACTAATAAACATTTGGAAAGAAACTAAGATAAGCCTGTGATCTATATGCATAAAAAATTAAAGATTTTCGTATATTCTTCCTCCTCTCAACAATTTGGTTAAGTGTGTAACTGAAGATAGCTTTTCATTTTTTTTTTTCTAGAGCTGAAGAAGATGAAAACACATAATGAATCAGGCTATGAAAAGTTCACGGTAAACTTTTAAAAACAGAGATAAGTGACAGGAATTTTAACAAGAAATGTATATAGAAGGCTTTCTACTCCCAAGACAACTCTGGAGAAACCATGAATATAATGTGTAAGCATGAATTTTATAGATTAACACAAAAACTCTGAGTAATGCCTAAGGGGACAAAAGCTTCCATAATTTGTTACGCGTTTAGGTGAAGACATCTTAGAATGGAAAACATCTTGGCAAAGTGAATTAATTTGGGTGAAAGCTTTTAAATTTTACTCTTACTTCATTTCCGTTTTCACTTGGGAGACTTACTACCTCCCCAGTCCTCCCTCCATGACATAGAAATTGGCAGCCACAGCAGACGGTGTTGGGTGTCACACTATATAAACAGAGAAGCTGTGCAGGGTTAATTTGTTGATGAAAGTACAAGTTGACAGGCCAGCTATCATCAGTCCCTCCACACTTCCAGTCTTGCTTCTCTCAGGGAGTAGAAAGCACCTCCATTACCAGAAATCTGACTGCTGGACTGGCCATACGGAAAATTATTGACAGTGGTTCTGTGATTCCTGGGACTCTTAGGTCCGTGTAAATCGCACTTCATTCTCCAGATGAGTCACTAAATACCCTTAATTTCACTTAAACTTAAGAATTCTCATCTAGCTGGGCTTGCTTCAGATGTAGGAAACCCTAATTGGAAAAACGGAAAAGGAAAAGGGAATGTTAAGCTCTTTCTTTATATCTCTACATTGAGCCTCACCTGCTCTGCCACCCCACCCACATACACACTCTACTGCTTTCTGACTCCTGCAAATCTAGATGAGTTCTAGTAAAGAGAGTTCAGAGGTAAGAAAATCATGACTTCACTGTTGCTAAGTAATCCAGCATTCCTCTGGCCTTGGCAGATGCTTAAAGCTGACCGTTTAACTTGATGTGCAAATTGTGAATTGTTTTGTGGTCCTCTCGGGTAATGCTCTGCTATGCTTTCTGTGATACAGAAGACTGTCTCCTCCAGCTGCCTGCTTCAGGGTCTCTCATTTACGATTTCTTTCTGAGAGGTCTCTTCCGGCCTTATGCCTCCAAGGAGCTTTTGAGGGCAACAAGCTCTTAAGATGGCTCCAGACCTGCTGTTTCCCTCTTGGCACACATCTGGTTTCGTGGGTAAGGCTTGATCGTTCTTTGCCTCGAGAGACTGTAGGAATCCTGCTCATTCTCCATGAAGTCCCCTCCCTTACTCTGTCAGCAGAGACTTAGCTCCGCAGTCTTCAGCTGAGGCTTCTCTAGGCGTGGGTCTAGTCTATGTGCATCGCCTTAAAATCAGAGAACACAGGTTAAGTCCTGAGTGGTCTCCTTGAGACCCTTCTGAGGAGAAATGAGAAAAAAAATCACGTATTTCTCCTCTCCACGGAGATTAGGAAAATGTCACAGAATTATAACATTTTCCAAAGAAGTCATCGCTTCCTTCACAACAACCCCTAGCTTATTTACTCCCTGAAGGCTTATGATGACCTTGCTCTCAAAACAGATTTATGCACACCTTTATTGTACACCTTGCACAGGCTAGCTCCCACCTCATTTTGGATGTGGAGATACTTACCAAATATTTACCTCCCTTGGTCTTCTAATACCTCAGCCAAAAGTGATTTGGAGCAAGTCTCATTTTAGCAATGTGTTACAATAGTAAATTGAAATGATAATGTGATATCATCTAAGGACTTTAGCTCAATTTTCTGCACCTGAGCTCCAATAAAGAAATATCAATTTGATCTGATTTACATTTTATTTTCAAGTAAATAATTTTCTGTGGTATCCACTGTGCCATTTTAGCTCAAGGAGAGGGTGTAGATAAAATTCTACACCAGAAATAAGTAGGACAGAACATACCAAAAACAGGGTGAGCCAAAAAAAAGACTTAAAACTAAAACTTCTAAGAGGTTAAAAACAGAGTACAGGGAAGGACAGGGAAGTAGGGGCCTAGCCAAGCATGTTCTGAGCTGCTTTTGTGTTTCCAGGTCACGTGGAGGAACATATTAGAGAGCTTAAACGGAAATCCAAAGGCAAGGTCTTTTGCTTCCATCTCTATTTAGGACTGTAAGAGAAGATGCTTTACTGTGACAGTCTGCCTGTGCAGAAACTTGTGGAGCATTGATGCAGCAGTGGCAGAGAAAGGCAGCTCTTTTAATAAATCAAACATGTTTTTCCTATCTCTTTGCCAGGGAACTTAAGGGAGCAGGTATGTGAGAGGATGACTGGTTGGCTGGTAACAGGACAAAGAAGTCAGAATGTAAAGACTGTTTGCAGTAAAAATCAAATGACTGCAGCAGTGAATTCCCTCGTGAAGTTTTCTAAAAGGCCAAATTGAACCAGTCTATCTCATTAAAAGCCAACCTAGAAATAGAATAGTTGAGATAACTCATGACAAAGATCAATGGGAATGCAGTGGATTGATCCTGTATCTAAGCCCTACTCTCCCCATGGCCATGGATGACATAACCCTTCCCCTATACAGGCAGAGGCCTTCTTGGAGAGGAACAGGTAAAGAGAAAATCTAAAAGATTGAACTTTTATATCTGTTAAAAAATGACTAAAGAAGACCATTTAGTTGGTACAAACTTTATTTAACACTTCATGAAGTGGATAGCCTCCTTTTGGAGAACTGCAAAATGGAGTGGAAGGTAGGAAGCATTATGGATAAAGAATAATGAACAAGGAAGAGAAAAATAGAAAATATCTGGATGGCTGGGGCCACATATTCAACCTTGTTTGGGGTGAGAAGGCCCAGAGTTGGCTTGGCATTTGGGAATAATCGCCCTGGATATACTGTGTTTCTGGTCCAGCAAAACGTTTAGAGGGACAAAAAAGTTATCTAAGGTTCAGTTATGTATTCATTCAAATGCTTAATTTTCTTTAAGCCAATTAAATGGAACTCTTTACAAAGTAATTTTGGCAGTATGATCTGGAGATAGAAAAACATCGTACAGCTATAACATACATACCTAGACATACATAAACATTAGAGACAGATGCCAATAGAGATCTTATAGCTTTTGTTTTAAAATTTTAGCCAAGAGACAGGCATGCTAATGCAAAAATCACTAGTTTACAATAGGACAGTTAGATCTAAATCATGTTTCTTGCAGGTAGAATAGTTTAAGGTTACCTGCTTAGACGGCTTAAAATTTTACTAATATTTGTGGAGAAGACTTTTAAGATTTGTTATTCACTTAGTTTCCAAATAGCCTTTCCCTCTTTTTATTTCCTTCTGATAAGAATTACTTCCCTGAAGTTTGTGTTTCAAACAGAGAGCTCTCATTTCCTAGAGAAGACTGAGTAGAGGGGCCGGCCCGGTGGCGCAGCGGTTAAATTCGCACGTTCCGCTTCTCGGCGGCCCAGGGTTCGCTGGTTCGGATCCCGGGTGTGGACATGGCACTGCTTGGCAGCCATGCTGTGGTAGGCGTCCCACGTACAAACTAGAGGAAGATGGGCACGGATGTTAGCTCATGAGCCAGGCTTCCTCAGCAAAAAGAGGAGGACTGGCAGTAGTTAGCTGAGGGCTAATCTTCCTCCAAAAAAAAAAAACAAACAAACAAAAAGAGAAGACTGAGTAGAACACCTTCATCTCAAAAGCACAGAAAAAGAATTCAAGTTCCTCCAAATAGGACTTTCGCTTCCTGAGTCTAGAATTTTTGCAACACCCACAAGCCTTCTGAGACAAATAAGGGAGCTTTGGGATTGGTAAAGAGGATAGATGGGCTTTTTCTGTTCTTATAAAGATACAGCTCGGAACACAAGTTGTATAAGTTGTCCTCAATTTGCAGGACAATTGTTTTTAATGCCTCAAAGAATTGGGTTGCAACCCAGAATATATCCAACTCTAGAATCTTTAGTTTGCTTCTTTATATCATAGAGAAAATTTTCAACTAAGATAGAAATCGAAAGATAGCTACATTCTAGATTAGAGCTGTTTGTCTTTGAAATGTTTTTCTTTCCCTCTGGGAACGTAGTTTTATTTTAGATTGTGGGAGAAAGCCTAAAAATAGTTCTTGTCGGGTTCTGAATATTAGCATCCAACTTGGCCAACTTCTGACCATACAGCTACTTAAAAAAAAAAAAAAAAAAAATCAAATATCTTGTCAGGTTTCAGCCAGGACAAAGAGTAAATTTTCCTGGCAGTATTGAATGACCCCGTCGTCATTTGGGGAGGCATTTCCAAAGATGGTGCAAAAGATACCACCTTCTCAAAATCCAGAGCCACTCCCAAAGATGGCCAAAAGAAAAAAAAAGACTTAGAAAATTCCCCAGAGAGTTGGTGACAGTCTGTAGGACCATCCCTGCAAGTGGAGCACAGCCCACATTTCTGTTTGGTCATATCCAGCCTCAAAAAGAGCACAACACACATTTCTGTCTGGCTACATCTAGCTGCAAATGGGGTGCAACCCTTACTTCTCCTGTCAATGCAAATAGGCCATAATCAGTCTATAAATCAAAACTGGGGGGAGTCTATTCCAAGCCAGATCTGAGGAGTAGCCCAAGGTCTTCCGTCCCCAAGGAAGGAAGGGCGTCAAAGAAGTGGAGTGTACATGGTGGTTATATACCATCTTGGACCAAAAAGCATACATCACATATGATAGAAATGTCCCTTTACAGTTGTCACAAGATGCTTAGCTGGCACAGCAGATTGGTGGTCAGCAGGTTGGTGGTCACAAGGTGAGTGGTCACGAGGTAAGCACAGCAGGTCAGTAAATAATCCTTAGTTTAGGGAGAGATGCTTATCTTTAAAGAAATGCTGATATGGGGGGAAGCCACATCCCTATCTTTAGGGGCATCATTCTTGTCCTTGGGACACAGTAAATATTTAAAGCAGATGTACAAGGCATGCTCAACAGGCTACATCAGGTCCTTTTGGAAAAACAAGATCAGGCTGAATTAGGTTTAAACCAAATGGCTTCCTCATATACTCCAACATATCCTATTGTTTTTCATTTATTTATCACTGTCCAGCCATATTTTGAGACCCTAACCTGACTCAAAAACCGGTCACCTGAATGTCACAGGCAGGCAGAAAGCCAAGCCAAGTTCTCAAGACATAAAACAAGATAAACAAGAAGGCAATAGCTGTCCCTGGAAGAGAAAAGAATCAATAACTAATAAAGGGATAACTTGCAATTTTACTTTCCTCTCTCAGCTGGGCACCACAGAGATCAACGAGATCTAACTCTGGTAAGAATCCTCACCCTTTGCCAGCTTCCTCGTTTTTCCCAGGATCCCATCTGCAGGCTACAGACCAAGTCGGGTTTAAAGTAGAGAGTGTAGCCCAGTATTTGACAAACATTGGCAAGATTTTCCGTTAATTTTAATTTTAGCTTCCCCCTGGCTGTTTAAGGGAATAACTGGTAGCACTTTACTGAAGAATCCCTTAGGATCCCATCAACCCTGGGAGGGACCCATATGGCGGCCTTCTTTTGAGGGTAGATATGGGAGTGTTTGAGTCGGTATGGGAGGATTTGACAAAACCTTTGAAAACAATCTTTTTCTAGTGTCCCAGGTAATTGCAAGTGAAACACCAATTTCTGGGCCAGTGTTTTGATAACCGACTCTTAGGAGGCCGCCACAGGGGAGGCCCAAGTGTTTTAGGTTTCCGGCCTTGGAACTGTTGCAGATGTAAGACAGCTAACTTGGTGGACTTTTGTTTATGGTCTTGTGGTCTCCTTAGAATGGAAAGGCAAGTCAGATGCAGGCTTAGTAGACTGAGAGTAATCAGGTAAAGGAGGATAGAGGGGAGCAGTAGGAGTGACGTCAGTCTTAGAGTCTTGTTTTAGGTCCCTCTGTATCTTTAATTTTTCATTAGCCTTTTGCAATGAACCTTCAATGAAGCTATTTTATAATCTTAAAGCCCTTTGGAGGCTTCTGCATGCCAATTAAAATAGATATCCCATCTCTTTGTTTGATTTTGGAACCCTTCTTTTCAGCGCCCCTCTTAAATGAATGATCTTGTCTAATTAAAATGTTCCCCATAAGGGCCATTTTAATATGCATAGATCAGA
This sequence comes from Equus asinus, assembly GCF_041296235.1. Classification (NCBI taxonomy): domain Eukaryota; kingdom Metazoa; phylum Chordata; class Mammalia; order Perissodactyla; family Equidae; genus Equus; species Equus asinus. Next base: position 61,215,607 of record NC_091800.1, read on the forward strand.
AGTTAGTGTGGAGAATGAGAAGCATGGATGTTTGGTCCATTCTTTTGATACTTTGTAGTGAGAGCTTTACATAAAGGGAATTTAGATTCTTCTGGTTATACCCACTGACGTATGACTAGTGGAGAACATTATGAGTTATATTTTTGGTAGGGGAAAATGAATGCCTACATCAGGATGAAAGGAATATGTACACCATGACTAGGAAGAAGAAAGGATGAAGACAATTAAGAGTCATTATGATACACTGGTTGCGTCCAACCTCATAGTTTCTTTAGGTTTTATTTTTTAATTAAAAAAATTTTTCCTAACATGGGGACTCGGAAATCACTTGGGTGATTTTTTTTCTTCTCCTTCTCTCCAAAGCCCAGCACATAGTTGTATATTCTAGTTGTAGGTCCTTCTAGTTTTGCTATGTGGGAGGCCACCTCAGCACGGTTTGATGTGCGGTGCTAGGTCTGAGCCCAGGATCCGAACCCGTGAAATCCTGGGCCACCCAAGCAGAGCATGTAAACTTAACCAATTGGCCATGGGACCAGCCCCTAGGTTTTATTTTTTGTGGATGTTAATTTTTGTGCTTCTGTAGATAGAGGTAATGGGCAAAATCAGAAGTTATTTTGGAAAAGGGCTCCCTGAGACAAAATTTTGGGTGGGGAGTTAGTTCACAGGTGATTTGTTTGCTTCTTTGTTGATATGTGACAAAGCATGGGTCACTAGGGGAAAACATCCGTTTCTAAACAGTATATAGAACTCCTCTGGAGCATAGATAGCAAAGATATACTCACCATGAGAAGAAGCACAATGCCTGATTATGAGGAGGCCACCTCAAAGTAATATAGAGAAAACGAAAATGAGAAGTCAGAAAAGGAGAAGAAAAGCAGACTCGATGGCTAACATTACCAGATTGGTTTATGAGCATTGGAGAGACACTGTAAAAACCAATAAGGACGTGTTGGAGGACATTGCAGTGGCCTGGGATGTCAGTAAAAGAAACTAGGTGAGTTGTCTTACCCCATAGGTTAGTAAATTAGGAATATTTACATAGCAGTATATATCTTTGGGTTTTAGGGATTTTTAATCATAGATCTTTCTTTTGCTACTTGACATAGTACTAAAAAGGCCAAAATAAAGATGTTTACTCCACCATCTAATTATCAGTATTGTATTTTGTCTACTAATTTAAATGTTTTTCCTTTAAGGGCATTCTAATTTGGAGAGATGTATACATATATAAATAGAGTTTTATTTTACAATGAACAAAACTCAAAAAATATACACATATGGGTTCTTAACACGGCCAGTTTCATTCTTATGGAAATTGATGAACGTGGAATCACTTCAAAGGGGATTTACAAGGTTTTGTTCTATTATCTTAATTAATATTTATTAATGGATAAATGATCTTATTTAAAATACTCGAAGAGCTGTAATTTTATAATGCCATTCACCAACCAAATAATTTTACCAAGACATTTTGCATACCTTTTGAAAGGTCTTTTGAGGCACCAAGCAAATAGGCAACAGGTTATTTTTATTCTAAATACATAAAATTATTCTAAACTTGGTGAGCATAACTGAATTTTGTTTGGTTCTATGATTTACTAGTAAAGATTTTATATACTACATTCAATAATTCTTGTCCCAAATAATTCATCTTAAATATTTCAGTAAGATGTATTATATGCTGTTTTTATGGGCTTAATTATGTTAAATTCATAAATATGTCAGATATAACACCAGTGCTAAAAGAATTAAATTTTTGTATTTCTTATTTAACTAAGTTCAATAATAAGAAAATCAAAAATTTAGGACTTTTTTCTTTATACAATGTTGTAATATTGCAAGTGCTGCCATCTGCTGTAAAGGGGCCATCATAGACATGGTATAGCAAGGAATAGATGGCTGTTTATTTAATTAATGAGAATATTGTACAAGAATTCCAAGTTACTCCAAACTTATATAAATTCTGGAAGTAAACCTTTCAGATTGAATATTTTTTAAATGTTCCATATATTTAACTAGTAAAATATATTGATTCACTAATAGTTTTTGACTGTGAAATCAGTTTGTCAATTCCTAGCAACCTTCAATAAATTGCACCGTGGCTTCAGAAGAGTTAAAGAGCAGCCTGAGTTTTTCTATATCATCAGATCAAGAAATAGGCGTCTTGGAGAATGCCCGATGCCACCAATTTTGCTTGCTTCACAGGCTGCAGGCAACTGAAAATATTTTGAAGTCATGTTCTCGGGTGAAAATCTTGTTTATCTAAAATACACAAATCCAAAGATACATATATCTTGGAATTTTGAGAAAGGAATAGATCTACCAGAATAAAAATTTAGATCATTAATGAGCTAGGAGTATGTACAATTACTCTTAAATTTTAAACTCATTAGAATGAATATTTCATGAAAATATTTCTGACATAAATTATAGGTTTTCTATTTCGATATTTTAAAATATTATGCATTTGAGATGATACTTTAAAAAAGATTCTAATTAAAAGCCATGCATCGATATCAACAACCATAACTGCACAAATGATGCTTCTCCATCTGCTCTCAAAGTCTGCACTTTCTTAATTTGCATATTAGACTGTCCATCATAGGATGACCAACTGTTGAAGTTTGCCAAAGACTGAGGTGTTTCCTGGCATGGGAGTCATGGACAAACTTGGAACAAAGTTGATTACAGACTTAAGAATAAATTCTACAGATACAAGGCAGTATCATGCAATGGTTCAAAGAGGAGCTATAAAGTCATAAGTAAGAGCCAGGAATAGGCACAGTATCTTGACTTTGCTGGTAAAACTTATGTAACCTTGAAATACTAATCACTCTGCCTCAGTTCCCTTGCTCTTTAATTGTTGGGAAGATTTAATTGGATTTAATTTTAAGTGGACTAACTATAGGTCATAATACAGAGACTGACAGGTGATAATACTTACTAGATTTTTACTAATACTTATTTTCTGTTAGCACAGAGATATATCCATATTTAAAAAAATGGATGGTAAGATATCATCTCCTACGCACCCCACCCCTTGCCAAAAAAAAGAAAAAGACTTTGAATTTAGCATTTTTTTTCACCTCTGGTACAGCTGCGAAATATTATAACATGGGCTTTAAGTTTCCAGGATTTGTTTCTGCCGTGGTGAATGCTTAGCTCAGTGAGAGAGCATGTTACAATTAAAATAGTGCTTCTATTGTATGACTATTATTAGACATAATTTGACATACCTTGCATTTGGAGTTCTCAGGTCTTTTGTTCTCTAATACACACTATTTCACTGAATAAAATATTTCACAGGATTATCAGTAGTGAATAAAGAACAAAAGTTAAAAATTAAATCTTTTTTTTAATTTTTATTTTTTTCAGAGGTACATCATATTTTGAATTCTGTGTACATTACATCATGTTCACCACCCGAACACTAATTATAGTGCATCCCCTCACATGTGACCCTAATTACTCCTTTTGCCCTCCCCCCTGCCCAATGGTAACCGCCAGTCCAATCTCCAATGCTATGTGTGTTTTTTTTGTTGTCGTTTTTATCTTCTACTTGTGTGTGAGATCATACGGTATTTCACTTTCTCCCTCTGACTTATTTCACTCAGCATAATACCCTCAAGGTCCATCCATGTTGTCTCAAATGGCCGGATTTCGTCAGACAAGCTAACAATTGGGAGAAGATATTTGCAAACCACATATCAGATAAGGGGTTAATATCCAAAATATACAAAGAACTCATACAGCTCAACAACAAAAAAACCAACAATCCAATTAGAAAATGGGCAAAAGATCTGAACAGAGATTTCTCCAAAGAAGATATACGGATGGCCAACAGGCATATGAAAAGATGCTCAACATCATTAGCTATCAGGGAAATGCAAATCAAAACTACAATTAGGTATCACCTCACTCCGGTCAGAATGGCTGTAATTAACAAGACAGGAAACAACAAGTGTTGGAGAGGGTGTGGAGAGAAGGGAACCCTTGTTCACTGCTGGTGGCAGTGCAAACTGGTGCAGCCACTATGGAGCAGTTTGGAGTATCCTCAGAAAATTAAGGATAGATCTACCATATGATCCAGCTATTCCACTGCTGGGTATTTATCCAAAGAACTTGAAAAAACAAAGGCATAAAGATATTTTCACCCCTATGTTCGTTGTGGCATTATACACAATAGCCAAGACTTGGAAGCAACCTAGGTGCCCATCAAGGGACGAATGGATAAAGAAGATGTGGTATTTATACACGATGGACTACTACTCAGCCGTAAATCTTTTTTTAAGAATATCTAATCTAGTTTGACACTTTTTAAAGAGGTAACATTGCTAAACATTATATTTCTGGGTGACCCAATCTGAGTCCTACAAATTTGGATAATAAAAATTTCTGAACCATCAGCAGAACAAAGTCCCTGTCATGAAGCACCTCCATGGCTAGCAAAGCTGTGTTTCACATGCAGCTTTGATCTCTGCAATCATCTCTGGCCAAGACCTTGGGCTGCTGTCGACCAAGATGGAGATGCTGAACTTTGACTATTGTTTTGGCTTGGTTATGCCCTGATAGTCCTCCCCTGAAATAGCATCTTCATAGCTCCTTGTTACATATATTTTGACTTCCTCTGAACTGTGATTTTTCAAAAGCTTGGAAGTTTGGGTGCTTCACTTGAGTGCAAGGGATGAGGTGACCACATCATAGAGACCAAAAGGATTGTAGTTTATCTAGGGACCAGAAGGAGGAGGTAGAAGTGACTTCGAAGGTTCTGCACATCTGGTAAGAGCTACCGGAGCTAACTGGACAAAGGAGGACCATCAATCCTAAAACAAAACAAAACCAGAATGTTTATCCAATTGCTAAAAGATGCTGAGCATTCATTCACATATCAAGATGTTTTATGTACCCTATTCACATGCGAGGGATGGGGGGAAGGAGTTATGGGGGAGATTAGGTAAGTTACAGAAGATATTCAGTATATGTGAATATTTGTGGCCCTGATACACCAATGACACTGCCTTCTCTTAGTTTTTAATTATATAGTGCCTCTCAGTTCACTGGACTAGCCCTGAAATAAGGAAGTTTTTCAGGGTTTTGTGTTCTGATATTTTGTAATCTTGGGGTGGATTACTTTTCCTTCCTTAACAAAATTTGGGAAACACTCATATACATCTGCTATATTCCTTTTCAGTCCTTCTTGATATAAGCACACAATTTTTTTTCATGTATATGATTTAAAAACAGAAAAATATTTGAGCATTAGAAAATCTAGTATTTCTAGCTTTTATGAAGCAGAAAAAAACAATAGTTGCTTTCATGCATGCATTCACAATTCATTGACTCTCTATTATAAGATCTGATCTTAAGGAGATTAGTCTAGTAGATTTTAATCATGATAAATTCCATAGCACAATTTTGCTGTTGAACACAGAATCTATAAAATATATTGGCAAAAAAGGAGTGACATTCAGCTATAGCTCCTACTTGTCACAAGAAATGCCATAAAAAATTACCTATGGTCTTTATGGGCCACCATGGCAGCTTTAAAATATTAATATTAAGTATTTTTTTAAAAAATTTCAATGGGTTAGTTAATGTATAGAAGACTAATATAAAAAGAAAAACACTCATTACTCTTGCAGCTTTGCTTAATACTGAACTAATCAGGCTTATGATTTTCAAATGATTAACATTTATTTAAATGCAAAATAATTTAACTTTTCCTAAATATTAAAATGCATAATTTATTAAATTAAAATTGATTCAATGTAGTAATATTTTCCAAACACATATGCATTGATTACAAAATTATTTAGCAAAATATTCTATATCTTTAATTAACATTTGGAAGCAAATGAATTCAGTTCTCTTAAGTGCTATACACACTTTAAAAGTCTAATAAAACCAAATGCATGCACACTATAAGCATAAAACTAAATGCACGCATAAAACAAAAATGCTTAATATAAGGAATTTGTTTTTATATTTCTCATTATTTTTAAGCATTCTATAAACTGCAATTTTTATATTTTTAGGTTTTCAATAATTCTACAAGAATCTACTTTTACAGTTTCTTAGCACTGTATTAATCTTATGGTATCTTAAAGAAAAAGGAAAATTTCATAAACGTCTGAAATTGCAAATTCTGGGTTGATGTGCCATTTATTCCTGATTCTTATGGATGAGCTTCCATTTTATAGTTAACTTTATTTATGTCAATAAAACTTAAATATGAAGCTTTCACACAGGTTTGGGTTTATGTAAGTTAGTGCCTTTTTCTGAAATTGTGTAAGTTCATTTACTTCATTAGTCCCATTTCTTCGGGTGCTGCCACCCTACGTCTATTCAGTCCTGGTTCCCCAGAGCATCACAGTGGAGCCCAAGCTTCGTGTCATACGTAGTCTTATGAGAGTAGTCCGTAATGTTTAGAATGATTATAAAGCACCAGTATCCAATTTTTTTCTCTTTTTAAGTAGGCAAATATGGCAACAGGAAATCACAACTAAATTGAAGAAAGCTAGAAAAATTACATATTATACAGGAGGAAATGAAATCCTATGCAAAGTCCAAGAGTGCTTTATAAGATATTAATCTATTTAAAGTACTCAGAGGAAACAATATTCTATACACAGATTTATAATGTTAATTTGGAAAACTCTGAATCTAAAGAGAGGGTATAACATGTTTAAAACACATAAGCGAAAACCTTGGATTTCCAATATATCTGTAACAATTGGTTAGAAAATATTTGGAAAATTATCTATTCAAAATGAAAATAAAATCAAATACCTAACACTAAACTTAATGAAATAATTGTGCAATTTTTTTTTTAAAATCAACCAGCAAAACCTTATTAAAGAACAGAAAAGAATGCCTGGATATCACGTTCCTGAAATTAATATTGAGAAACATCGGTTCTATCCAAAATTAATAGGATTTCCACATGAATATGAACTAGTTGAGTTGATAATAATGTTTTAGTGGGGGTAGAAAATATGCTAAATAGCAAGTAAATTTGCAACCTCCAACCCCCCCAAAAGAAGAAGAAACAGCACTAAGCCCAGAGATATAAAAATAAACTCAGAATTTGAACACAAGAACATCAAATAGATAAAAGAAATACAATCAAAAGCCAATAAAAATAACCATGAATATGTGTGAATCCAGAAATAAAAATAGCTAATTTGTTCCTTTTTATATCAAACATCACTCTGTATATATTTTATATATTAAGAAAATTATATAAATAACAGTAAATGGCAATTTTTATCTTTTTTTCTTTTGATGAGGAAATGGAAGCACAGAGAGTTTCGATAACCTAACCAAACTGCCTTAACAAATATGTACAAGATCTGGGCCTAGGAAACCTGGCTTCCAACTTTGAGCCCGTGACCATGACACTGTATCATCTTTAGTGTATAGGACATATCTCATTTCTTATCAATGGGAAAATGACAGGCTACTTAATAAAAGATCAAACTGTCTAATCAGTTTTACCAAAATAAAAAAAAGTGACAAGCCTCAATAAGAAAATGACAGCAACAATGTTTTTTATTTCATATGATATACCTAATAAGCAACAATGTTTTTTATTTCATATGATATACCTAATAATTCAGATGGATTTAAAAGATAACTTAAGACAACCTTGAAATGTATCCAGTCACATTAATTTCACAATCTTAAAACCTTAAAATGGCTAAGGACTTTTCTGAGCAAGGCACAACATTTAAAACCCTAGGTAACTATGATTCATAGCACGTAGTAGGTACTTAATACTCATTTGTTGAATAAAAGTATGATTTCGTGAATGAATCAATGAATGTGATGAATTGAGTGAAATAGGATGCTTGCTATATGACTTTCTGCATCTGTTCTTCAGGGAGGATTTAGTAACTTTTCCTCCTAAATATTCTTCTCTTATCCATGCCTTATCCTTCTCTAAAAGAGGTCACTAGTAGCTAAATCTGTTTCTAAGAATCTCTGCACATAATACTGGAGAGGAATAATAAGTTTTAGATATTATTTAGTCCCAGATCATTCATTGAATTTTGTCTGAGTAAGATAGGGCAGGAGGTATTCTTCAGTAACCAGGTGAGTATATCAGAAGAGTATTCTATATGTCCAATTATGACCAGGAAAAAAATCTAAGACCATGAAAAGGGAAAAAGTTGATTTTCTTACCAGAATGATTCCAGGGATAAAGGAACCCCTGAGACCCATGCAGATATTTTATGTGCTGGCGTCCATTTAGGATATAGATTCAAAGGTATTTACATTTTAAATTTCTGTGAGGAAAATTGTAGTTTAAATTGATATCATCTATTGCTGTCAAAGTGTATATGAAGGCTATCAGGGCAGACATGAATAAGGAGAGGCATATGAGGAATTGACTAGATTTCATTAGAACACTCTGCAGATTAGAGACTTCCCCTCAAACTTTATCTAAATCCCTAATCCACTATAAGCAGATTCCAGTGAATCTTTGTGGACTTTACTGCCCTGCAATTCTCTGCTACCCTATTCATCCAGCTCTACACACATATAGACACACACACACACAGGAACACATTGCACAAGGCAAACAGCAAAATACTGTACACAAATCTGCAAAAATGAAAAATATTCTAGACTTGATTATATTTTTTTCTACTTCTAGGTGATCCAAATTTTAACAGTCATAATGCAGACTCTTTGAAACATAAGAGGAAATCTTCCAAAACTTTTAAATTGTTACCATATTCTAGTAAAACTACATATAGAAATATACAATGATGCATGTGTGCATGCTCATACACACACACACACGCCTCAAACTCTGAAGCATAGGTGAATTGTTTTACACTAACTGATCTTTTTTTACCATCATGCAAGAAAAATACTATACCAAGTCTGCGAAAAATAAAACTATGATCAACAGAGATAGTCAACTTAAAATAGTTTCCTTTATATAATAACATAAAAATAACTTGAAAACTCTCTACTAAATATTTTAAAAACTCAATACCAAATGGGGGTTTTTTTGTTGTTTGTTTTTCTAAAGAAAGAAAAATATAATATTTTTCTTGAAATACATTCATCTGGTTGTTCAGTTACTAAGGATAGAATAGAGGTGAAACACCCATCAAATTACAACTATTTTGGAAGAAAAGATACCCATAATCCTATAAGCTACTTTTGTTTGTTGGTTGGTTTTTCTCCTTGTGCTAGTCATCCCCAAAATGAGGCGTCATTTTGTTGTTCTCTATTGCTTTTTTATTAATTCCTTACCAGTTGCTCCTATAAATGCAGTAGATAATAAACTAGTGTGTGTTTAACTGCATCTAGTTACAAAATATCCTACTCTACTGTCCCCATCAGTCTTATTTCTAGATGAATTAGAGGATGGTCTTCAAGATATCTTAAACCAAATCATATTAAACGTTGTAAAACAAGCTCTTCATCTTTACATCACATCTTTTCTCTATATTCGACTTTATGATCTCTAAAACAAAAACCTTTGAGCCATTTTTGGTAGGCATATACCCTCCTTGATGGAAAAACCTGTGAAAAAGAGGGAGTTATGCATATCATAAAAAAGGTAAAAAGCGAAATTAAAGTGAGACTAAAATTCAGTTTTACTTTCTCTTGCCTATTGCTTTTTATAACCTTCAGCAACTCTGAGTATCCATAATGTGTACTGTATTTGCACAGATAAAAGTGATGGATATATTCCCCACTAAGATTGATACCTCACAGGATTGTAAAATCTTTTTTGTTTTTGGCAGAATAATAAAAAAGTCAAGTATTACGATAGAACTTCAGGAGCCTTTTTTCCCTTTTCCATATAATGTCTTTCCTTTTGTTTTTTGAAGTTTCAGTAAAAGCAGCCACGAAGCTGTGAGAGGTATCATTATAAACAATGAGGAATATACATATTAGCTAAGTGACAAAATAGTTCCTTTCTTATCCCCGCTATTTATCTGCAAAGCAGTAAGTGGATTATTCCTTCTTCATAAATCTAGAACTGAAAACAAATATAAAATAACAAAAAGTCCTTAACACTGTAGGTACCCAATTGTATCCATGACCCTCCATTTCAAGCTTGAGTTTTAGAGAGACACGCTTCAGAGGAAATACTGCTGTAGTTACTGTCTTTACAAAACCTGTAATATCACCGCACTGTTATCGTGTGGAAGAGTGACACTTTCTTTCTCAATGACACTAGAATTACAGACTAATATCACTGTCGGGCTGTCTGGAACTGCTCTGCAAAGCTGGTAATTTCCTTTCTTTTTTCTTGTTTTATATCCTGTACAGGCTGTCTTTATTTTAGGAGTTAGTAATTCATAAATATTTCCATTGAAATATTCATTGGAATAATTCAGGTGTATTATCAGAATCTGAGCCACTGAGAGTAACATAAGAGAACTTCTTGGAAGCGTTTGCTTTATTTTAGACTTTTAGTAGAAAAAAATTTGTGTCATCTCTTTTTTTATTCTTTTTATAGAGAAATCCATAAGAAATAGAGTAAATATATGCAATCAAGTATTATGTAAAACTTAAAATATATATTTAAAATGATTACAGTAAATTTGAGTCATATCTTATCCCCAGTAATTTTGTAAAATTCTGATAATTTCTCATAGAGGGATTTGTCAAAAAAGAGGAAAAAATGCAACTTGAAATTGGAAAACATACAGTCTGATATATGACTTATCTTTCTAGAGTTCAGACTGGCTATCCAAAATGTCCATAAATCTAGAATATTATGATCTGATTGAAAAGTACTTGAAAGAGTTAATATGATTCACATAAGCTATATTTATCCAGAATCCAAATAATCTAAATATTCTTCCTATGATGGAGGACAACATAAACAGGTATTTCCCAACACTTTCTGCCCAAGTCATTCATTCTATTATTTGGTAACTATTTATCACTTGTCAGCTGGCTATAGGATAAAATGATCATCAACTACATGAGGTTCTTGTTTTCTCAAATTTCATAGTACAATGGAGATAATTATTTCTTTCAAGCTTCCATTAATCTAAAAGGAAAACATCCACTTTGTAGAACAGCAAAAGAAGAATCAGGTTTGCACTTAGAAGTGTACAGTACATTGATCTTGTGCTATATTAATAACACACTTCAGTCTTTGGTTAATTTGAAAGAACATAAATTATGCTATTTATAAATACCTTATACAGTAGTGTTGTTTGAAAAAAGATGAAATTTACAATAATGCAGTTACTTTACATATAGGCGCTTCAGACCTGACAGCCCGAGAAAATGAGATGCGCTGAACTGATATACGGGTGCTCATTCTGAAGATAGAGTTGTACCAGTAGTCAGGGAAAAACAAACAACAATAACAAAAATTTACTAATTCATCAAAGTATGAACTGGGCAGCTATCTAAATATATTAGCATGGCATGTGTGGGAAAGAAGAGAAATATTAATAGATTAGCTGTTTCTCTCTCATCCACATTTCTCTTTACTTGCTCGCTCTTAGACAATTCATTTATAAATGCTATAAATGCCTAACATTGACTTATGACTGCCAATTAGTCCAATCACAATATTTCGCTTCACACTGATTTTCATTGTTCAACATTTTTTGCCTAAATTTACTTTCTTTAGGTATAATTTAAATTTTCTGAGTCTATTTCCCTTAGAACTTGACTATCTTCTAGGAATTAAGAAATTATATCATACTAAGGGGAGTATATAAGGTTACTGAGTTTATGTATTATTCTATAACTTATTCTTTCTCACTCCTTTATTAAAAATTAATTTATTATGTTCATAACATAAAGTGAAAAGATAAAAACTGTTCACTTTGATGGATTTTGGCAAATGTATATACCTGGATATACACCTATTTCTAGGTGTATTAATCAGAATTTCCAGAGAAACAGAACCGATTGGAGAGATATATAGACATGGATATAATTATAGATAGATATAGACATATAGATATAGATATAGAAAGAGATATATTGAGTGATTTACACATGTGATATGGAGGCTGAGAAGTCCCACAATCTTCCATGTGCAAGCTGGAGACCCAGGAAAGCCAGTGGTGCATTTCTAATCCAAACCTGAAGGACTGGGAACCCAGAAGGGCCAATGGTGTAAGTACCAGTCTGAAGCCGAAGGCATCAGGAGCATCAGTGTCTGAGGGCAGGAGAAGATGTGTGTCCTAGCTCAAGCAGAGAGCAAATTTATCATTCCTCTACCATTTTGTTCTCTTCAAGCCCTCAAAGTATTGGATGATGCCCACCATCATTGGTGAGGGCAATCTCCTTTACTCAGTCTACCGACTCAAATGCTCATCTCTTCTGGAAACACTCTTGCAGACACACTCAGAAATAATGTTTTATGAATGATCTGGGTATCTCTTAGCCTAGTCAAGTTCACACATAAAATTAACCATGGCATGGCAACATGTTTGTATTTATCCTGCTTTGGTTTCCTCAGTTTCTTCAATTTGTAGTGAATGTATTTCATCAATTTTTGAAGGCTCTCAGTTGTGATGTATTTACTTCTTCTGCCACACTTTCTCTTTCCTCTCCTTTTTGGCAACCCAGTTACATATCTGCTATCCCATTTCATGTCGTACCACAGATCTCAAATTCTTTTTGTTTTTAGCTTTTTTTCACTGTTTTTCAGTAGAGTTTTTTTTATTGACTTCAAGTTTATTTTTTTCCACCGTTATGTACATTCTCTTTAAAAAATTATCAGTGAATTTTTTATTTATGATGTATTTTAATTTAATGTCCCATACCATTTTATTCTTTTTTTATTGGTTTCTTCATCTTTGATGAATTCCTCTGTATCTTAATACACATTGTTCTCAATTTTCAGTATATTTTATAGCATTTTTATTATGATTACTTTAATGTCACTTTCTGATAATTTCATAATTATCAGATAATATCATAACTATCAGAGGTGATCATTTCATTTCTATGTTTGCTTGTACTGACAGTTTCCCTTATGACCATGTGTCATATTTTCTTACTTATTTGTGGGTATTGCAGTGCTAGTGTAATATTGTAAACCTTTTTAAATGGCGTGCCCTTTCTTGAACCAGATTAGTTGAGTGGGGAGCTGAATCAATCTGATCAATAGTTGAACAGGATCTGGGCAGTTTTGAACTTTAACTTTATTCAGTTTGCTACTAGGTTCAAATATTTTTGAGATTAAGATCAAAACTTTCTCTTCCTTGGGACTTCAGATCTGAGGAAAGATGAGATTCAACAGATTTTTTGTGTTTTACTGCTGAGCTTCCACATTCCACACTATAAAATTCTCTGTGCCCTATATCCTGCTGTCAGCTTTTTGTTCGGTGGGTAATTCCTTTTTCTCTTTAGTGTTGACTTGTGCTTTCTGTGCTTAGAGACATCTCTTTGATGGACTGTGTAGGAGGGGTTTCTCTCAGCTTTTCTGTTATCTCCTCCTTACCTTCATCGGTGGTGGATTTTCCTCTCAACACTCTGCCGATAATGAGAAGAGCCAAAGGTCTCCCCTCTCTTCTGAAAGGCTGATCACTTCATGTTTCTTTGCAGGTTAGTTCTCTGGTGGGTTCAGGAAAGTTATGAAATTCTAGCACGTCTGGCTCATATTGATAACGTGAAAGTAGCAATCTGCGGCAACTATCCATAACACAATAGAAACAGAAGTTTCGCTCTCTTATACACACACACATTTTCGTTGTGGTTATTGATAACTTAAATAATTAATTTACTACCAAGACCTTCCACTAGTTATCAGCAAGATGCTTTGTACCACTACAGCTAAGAGATAACGTTTATATACATCACTTACTCCTTCTCTTTAGGAATGGTTATGTTGAAAAAATCTAGTCTGAACATCTTCAGAAAAGGAGAGTCCAAATTATTTTAGTAAAGTTATTCAATATTAAATCATCACTGAAATCTAGGCATTTCTCCCTACGACCTTTATTCTGCTATGTGAAATATTTTAAGTTATACTTAATTTTTTTTCCATGTGTTCAAATGCGGTCATTAGGTTTCTCTTAAGTGTATGCTCTTTAGAATAGCTTTTTCAAGTGATTTGCTATTCTGTTTAGGTGTCCTTTCTAAAGAATTATTAATTTTTTATCCATCTCTTTTTAAACTATAGCAGAATTTTCCATGATTTTCATACGATCTATTTTCTATTTGGTCTCCAACAAGAAAGAGAAACAGAAGAAGAACAAATGAGCTATCAGGGTTCTCGAATATCTTATTTTAAGTTTTGCTATCATTTATTTTCCTATTTATACTTTTAATTTTTAAATTAAGGAAATAATAATTAGCATGTTTCAATTACCAGTCAGGTGTCATATCTAGAATCCGTTAACAAACGTAACAGGTATAAATACATACAAGTATGAGAGTGATTGAAAAAAATACAGCCTAACTTTCCCCCAACTCTTCAGTTTAGTTCATGATCTTTCCTTTTCAAAAATGGCCAAAATGACTAAACATTATCTTTTATTTGTTTATGAAAAATGTTAGATTCATTTTAGTCGTCAACCTTCATATCATTGTATTATCATAGTAACTCTTCATTAAGAAAAGCATTTGCTACTGGTTGACTTCAGTTTAGAAAATCTTATACTTGCTAGTTTTTCCTTAACATGGTTTAAATAGGGCTTTGTTTTACACTCCACAATATGCTGAGGAGGAGTCTTTAAAATACTGAAATATTCATGTTTGTGATCCATTGCAATCATTCCCCAGTGCTCTCTGGGTTTTGCAAGAACAAAACAAAGAGGAGTTATATGAGCATCAGCAGTACTGGAGTTTTTCAAATTAAACTTTATAAATGGAGTATTTGCGTACATTTTGTGTTTGCCAAAGATAAACTACTGAAATTAAACAAACTTCATAATGTCTTAGACTTTGTAAAAGACATACAAAAAAGGCTATTATTTTAATAGTTGTAGCCAGATAACAACATAAATAGTGAGGTACAATGCTTGGGAAAATTATTTCTACTTGTAAAGTTAGAGAAATATAAATGATTATACCATGTCCAAGGGTCATATGCTTATAGCTCTGTAAAACAATGAAAATCAACATGGAAACTAATGAAATTTGGATTATGTTCTTTCCTTTCAATTAGTATGCATGATAAGAAAGTCTTAAGTCTGTGGTCATTAAATATATTTTAGGCCAATGTGATTAAAAAAAAATCAGAGTGGGGCCAGCCCAGTGATGTAGTGGTTATGTTCGAGTGCCCCGCTTCCGCACCCCAGGGTTTGCTGGTTCAGATCCCAGGCATGGACCTACACATCGCTCATCAAGCCATGCTGTGGTGATGTCCCACACACAAAACAGAGGGCAACTGACACAGATGTTAGCTCAGTGACAATCTTCCTCAAGCAAAAAGAGGAAGAGCGGTGACAGATCTTAGCTCAGGGTCAATCTTCCTCAACAAAAAAACAAAGAAATAAGGGTCAAGTCATCAAGTTGGGGAGTGATGTCACAAAGATGGTGAAGTAGGAGTCCTCAACCTCTATGCCCCCATGGATACCAGCAATTAGACAGCTATCCATGAATAAAAACAACTCTAGGAGAGCTTAGGAGTCCACTTAAGAGACTTCAGCAACACAGTGGAATAAGAAACCTGAGAATAACCACAGGAAGAAGGAGAGCAGAACAACTTCATTTTGCCTGTATCATCCCCTAGCCCAGGCAGCACAGCTCAGTGCCAAGAGAGAACCCCCCAGCTAGACAGAATTCCCCTCACTGGCTTCCCCAGCCTTTTGGGGCACCACAGGTAGGACCTACTCTGGTTTCACTCCCTCCAGAGACCAGCAAAGCTGAGATGTATAGAGACAGCTAGGAACAAGGAAGCATAGCAGGGGTCCCCATTATCAGCCACACAACAGGAGCAACTGTAGTTCCCAGTAATCTGCTCTGCAGAGGATCCCAGCGGCTATCATCACTGAAGAAACCAATGGCCAGCACAGCTGCTGTGGACATCCTGAGGATTTCATCAGTTTTTGCCTCACAGGTATTGTTTTGGCAGATGCCAGCCACCAAGATCCCTCTTGTTTTGTTTCCTCTACCCTCACCAGAGCTTGGGATCCATGCTGGCAGCCATTCCAGGCCTCATTGGCTGTATGAATGCAATGTGTTAGCCTCATCACCTGCAGTTAACCCCCATTGCCATACACATGCTTGGGGATAGCCCCTCCAGTCATGCAATTACACGCTGCTGGCCTGTTGTCATCAGCTTCTACTGATGTATGTGTGCCAGTAGTCAGATTCTGTAGCCATGTAAGTGTACACTGACCACCAGTGCCCCCACAGCTGCTTGTGGGCCCAGATCCAGTCCTATCTCTCTTCCCTGGCCTGCACCATTGGACTCAACAGCAGCTAGCCTTCCAGCTAGTAGGCTGAGGCCAACTGCAGGCATATTGGCAGCTGCCTGGGCCCTGACTGTTGGTGTATACTACCATGTCTGCTGGGTCTCACCACAAGCACATGACAGTAAAGGCTGGTGTCTGGAATCAGGCCAGGAGTGAGCAGATGCACAGCTGGGGGAACTAGCTGTAGGTGAGCCTAGTGGTACAAGCCAGTGACAGGGGACAGTGGCAAGGGACAAGCAGCTGAGAGGGCCATGGCTTTTGGTGTGCACTCCTGTGACTGCAGGGTCTCCTCATATGTGTGTGTGACAGTGGAGGCAGGGTGTATGTTTTTTTTTTTTTCTTTTTTTGCTGAGGAAGTTTCACCCTGAGCTAACATCTGTGTCAGCCTTCCTCTGTTTTGTATGTGGTCGCCACCACAGCCCCCAAGGAGTGGTGTAGGTTCACGCCTGGGAACCAAATCTGGGCCACCAAAGCAGAGCAGGTGGAACTTAATCACTATGTGACAGGGTCGGTCCCCTTTTTTTTTAAACTATGCATCCTTGTAGCTCAAACTAGAATTTGGCGCAGAGGAGACCCTCAACAAATAATTGTTAAAAATTAGCAACCAAACATTTTAGATGTATTTTATTTTATTAAAAAATTTAAACCCCATCTAAACTAAAAAGGGCAAGATATGAAGCACAAATTTAGAATTTACAGTTCTCTTATTTTGAAAGTAAAATGTAAGAAAACCATGAATGAAGTCTTCTACCTTACAATGAATCAGTTTTTAAATTTGTAAATCAATATAACAATAAATTGGTAAATGTTATAAAATGCAATTTCTTCTAATATATACAAAGCTAAATTTTCAAATAACTTAAATGATTCATACTTCCCTAAATAATTTATTAATGCAAGGATATGGCTTAAAACATCTAATCCCCTTTAAGAATAGATCTCATCGCATTTTCAGAAATCATGAAAATTGCTTCAGTATCAGAGTACAATCTACATATATGTCTTGTTTGGAAGCTAAATTAATTTAATAACCACATTTAAGAGTGTAGTACTAGGCCAGCCCTGTGGCATAGTGGTTAAGTTTGCATGTTTTGCTTCTTGGCGGCCCGGGGTTCGCGGGTTTGGATCCCGGGTGCGGACATGGCACCGCTTGGGAAGCCATGCTGTGGTAGGCGTCCCATGTATAAAGTAGAAGAAGATGGGCACGGATATTAGCTCAGGGCCAATTTTCCTCAGCAAAAAGAGGAGGATTGGCAGTAGTTAGCTCAGGGCTAATCTTCCTCAAAAAAAAAAAAAAAATGAGTGTAGTACTAGATAAATATATAATCTCATTTTCTTTTGTGTATCCACAAAATGGTTACCTTAGATATTAGCCTAAATGATCCCTCAATAAAATTTTACATATTAGGGTACATCCTCACAATGAAAAATGCAGAATGTTCCACATAAATATTCTCAAAGCTCCAGACTAGCACAGACTACTAGCATCTGGAGATACATTTTCAGACAGCTTGGAACCAGATGAGAATGATGAGAGATGAGAAATGGAGAAGGGTCTAAACTGCACGACTTCACACATACAACATTCAGTTTACAGATAAGGAAGTTGGGAGTCACGGTGATTAGATGCCTTACTGATGACACAAGGCAATGATCATCAGATTTGAGGGTTATGCTGTTTGTTCTGCATGAAGAAGGGAAACTTGCACATGGCTTTTTTTTTTTTTTTTTTCCAAATCGGGCAATCTACTTACTAATTTGTAAATAATATCTGGATGATGCCATCTCTAGCATAAATAATAGAACAAAATCATTATGTGTGTGTTTGAATATATGTACCTGTGTGTGTTTGTGGTAAATGTTTAGAGTTGTTGAATCCAAAATAAATCATTTCTGTGCGTATGTATGGTTGCAGGTAGTGCCTGCAGTAGATTGGATTGTTGTCCTCAATTCCTTCCTCTCTGCTTCAGGGTGACCTTGCTGTGCCCTCCCTCTCTGGGTGGAGTATACCCAACTTGCCACATTGGTGATGGGCTTAACCATGTGACTTGCATCCCTCATCTTTGCAGGTTACGGCCATGGTGGTGTGGAAAGAGATACATTGAGTAGAAGAAAGATATACATTCATTATTTCTTTCCTTCTTCCTCCCACCACCTCTTCCCTCTGCTCTTCACTTTCATTTAGTATCAACCCATACTGAACTTCTCCCCATATCAAGTAACTGCACTCCACTGGCACCTGGAAAGGAAAGCTGAAGATGAATTTTCCTCATCCTTAGGGACTTACCCTAGTGAGGAGAGGGGAGTGGTTGCGGAGGGAAAGTTCCTACATAATGCATTACATTATCATATAAGGATGGAGGTTTATTCAACTACAAGAAGATCCAGCAAAATAAAAGCATTACTTTCGCTTTGTCAAATCAGTGAAAGCTTCTTAGAAGTGACAACATTTGCAGATAAGTATATCATTGTCTTTTCTATGTTTATTATAATTTCTGGAACTGTAGCATCAAGAAATGTATATGTAATTGATTTTATTTTATTTATTCTTCAAATATTTATTCACTTTAAATATACTTTCCATATCAGATACTAATATTCAATCTACAATAATAAAGAAGCAAATTGAAAATCACATCTCTTAGATTTTCACTTGGTCCATCATACTAGCCTCATTTGTTCTCTCATCAGGTAGGACTGTCTGTGAATATTTTCATGGTTGTTAATTCTATTATCCTTGAAGGTAAATTTAGAGTATGAAGGGGAAATTAATTGCTTGTAATGTTTGTAAGGATGACAGTAAAGTATTCAGCTTATGTCACTAACAGTTCTTTTGATCCAATAGCTACTTAAAAAAAAAACAAAAACAAATTTTCTAATATACCAGAGTGTCACAATTAAGTGACAGTTTATCCTCTCTAATTTGTAAAAGCTAAACAGAGATTAATAACTGGTATTTACTGCCATAATTACTAAATGAAAATAGGAAGACACATGCAGACAGATAAATTTTCTAAAGGAATTAAATATTTTATCAGCTTAACCGGTTAAATATTTTATCCATTGAAGTTTTATCAGAAGTTGACTGATCATGCTGGGAAGCTCACTGGTCATTGTAGAAACACGTTAGTTCCATTCCTCCCTCTCTGACAAGCAGCAGGCCCCATTGGGTGAATTACTGGGAGTCAGGTCTTAGCTTCAGACCTCCCAATGCACATCTCTTAAAAAGACAGACCAGAGCCATCAGGCACAGTCATTCAAGCTTGGGGCAAGAACATTATTTGTACCCTATGATGTCTCCTTTCAATGGGTCCTGAGGGAATGGTGCCTATTTTACGTTACATCATTAGAAAAATAAAAAAGATTGTATCTGTGTTTTCTTGACTTTATATTTAATCTATGATAATTTAACATTTTCTTAAGTTACTAGACATTTGACAAGCAAATTTTCAGTATGCTAAGGCATTTTAACTGCTTTTTTTTGTTTTTAATTTTTCCATGGCATTCAATTGACTTTCCTCTGGTTGTATGTCACTGAAAATATAAATCTGAACTTAATAAAATAAATTGACCTTTTGAATAAATTAAATTATTTTATTTTATTTTTTTAGTGAGGAAGATTGGCCCTGGGCTAAAACCTGTTGCCAATCTTCTCTTTGCTTGAGGAAGATTGTTGCTGAGCTAACATCTGTTCCAATCTTCCTCTATTTTGTATGTGGTATGCCACCACAACATGGCTTGATGAGAGGCATGTAGGTCTGCACCCCAGATCCCAACCCATGAACCCTGGGCCACCGAAGCAGAGTGAGCAAATGTAATTACTATGCCACTGGGTTGGCCCCTAAATTAATTTTTTAAGTGAGCAAAAAAAAAAATTATTTCTTTTTTCTTTCCTTTTCCCTATCACATTGAAGGTAGTCTGAAAGTCTGTTTGCTATGCTGCTGAAGTATATTCCAAATTTGTCACCATCTCTTACCAACAACCACCAATTTGGTCCAAACGTTTTCAACTATGATGGTAGCTCCCATCTGATCTCCTTGCTTTCATTTCTGAGTTCCTAAAACCATTCTCCAAAGCAACAGCCAAAGTGATCTTTCAAAAACTCTTTCATTATCATGAATTTTCCCTACAAAAAGATTCCCCAAGGGTTTTCCTTTGTAATTAGAATAGAAGGTAAGCATTTTTTTCCTTATCTACCAGACCATCTGGCTTTTGCCTTTTTCTCTGGTACACTACACTGATTTCCTTCTTCATCTCTACACCACCGACTCAGTAGCTTTTCCCTCCTCTTTGAATGTTTCAAGTTTCTTTAAAGAGATCTCCTCTGATATCCATGACTTTATTAATTATCTCAAAACCCCCTTAGCTCATTGTCTTCATGAAATGTGTCAAAATTTATTTTCTCTGATTATTTGCTGCTTTTTAAGTTCTATCTCCTCAACAGATTGGGGACCTTTTCTGTATTGTTAAGTGCTACAATCCCAGTGACTAAGATAATTCGTGGCATATGTTAGGCATTCAAATAGTTTTAAAAGTCAATTTTATGGAATTAACAGTCTATTAAATAATACAGTACTACTTGCAATGTGCTTTGTTCTGTACAGCATCTGTAGAAATTGAAGTTTATTTCACTAATATTCAAGACACCCTACTCCCCCAAATGGCTCATGCCCTTAAATGATCATCTCCCTTTGAACTGGGCAGGGCCTGGGTTTATGATGGGATGAGACATCCTTGATCAGGTTGTGTCCTATAACAATGGTGAAGGAATTTTTTAGATGTAATTAAGAAATCTAATCAGCTGAATTTTAGTTAATAAAAAGGGAAGTTTATCCCGGTGGACCTGACCTAATCAGATGAATTCTTAAAGGAGACTGGAAGCAGTAGCAGAAACTTTCCTGTTGGCCTTGCTGAAACAAACTACCATGTTGTGAGAGGGCTATGTTGCAAGGAAGAGCAGGCCACCTCTAAGATCTGAGGGCTTAAGTCCTACAGCTGCAAGGAATTGAGCTCTGCTAATAACCAGTGAGCTTGGAAGAAGACATCGATTCTCAGATGAGCTCGCATCCCCACATGACACTTTGATTACAGCCCTGTGTGATGCTGACCACTCAGCTAAGCCAGGTCCAGATTCGTGACCCACAGGAACTGAAAAATTGATGTATATTGTTTTCAGTTGCTTAATTTGTTGTAATTTGTTACATAGTAATAGAAAAAAATATAACAGGTGATGAATTAATATGAGAAATTGCTTCTTAATTAAAGCCAAGGAACATGGGGATGTGTGTGTTTTGGTTAAGGTATAGGTGAGAGAAAAAACCATGGATGTACACATGCACAGTTAAAGGCATTCACAACTCCTTTCTCTCTTACCTTATCAACATAGATAATATACAATATAGAGGCTAGGAAGATAATTTGTATTTTTATTTGCTATTTAGTTACTTATCAACAACTGTATCATGACAGCACTATGTTCTGTCTTTCAATGTTGCTTTTGAAAAGCCAGCTATGTGTACAAGTGCCACTGATTTGAAGATAATCTCTATTTTCCTTTGGTTTTCCGAATTAAACAACATATCTAGGTCTGTGTTTGAGTAACTACCATGTGGCTAGATCTGTGCGCACCTGGGCATGTGTGTATGTGTTTATTTATTCTAATTGCAATTCGTTAGACATTCTTTGCATTACTCGTCTTTAAACTCATATTTTTCGTGTTGCTTTCT
Source organism: Equus asinus (assembly GCF_041296235.1). NCBI lineage: Eukaryota > Metazoa > Chordata > Mammalia > Perissodactyla > Equidae > Equus > Equus asinus. The sequence goes on from NC_091800.1 coordinate 61,237,704, forward strand.
CTCTGTGGTGTATTCTGCATAATTTCTTCAGTTCTAACTTTAGTTCACTAATTACATCTTCTGAAGTGTAAAATCTTCAATTAATTTTGGTTGATTGCATATTTTATTTCTGGAAATTTTATTATTTTTTCATATTTGTGTTTCCCCTGTGGTCTTTGATTTCTAATTTCTATCTTTAAATTTCTTATTTCTCCTTAAATGTACAAAACATAAAGTCATTTTATGTTTTCTGACTGATAACTTCAATATCTAGAAGTATTGATGACTCCCCTGTGTTGTCAGTTCTTTTTCCCTGATAGATCTTATTCAAGTGGTCTTGTTTTCTTGGGGGTGTGAGAATTTATTTCCATGGAACTTTTCTCTTAGCAATTTTTTGAAGTCTGGGTGGAAATTTACTTTCTGTAGGCGGGAAGAATGTTTGCTTTTACCATTTGTTTGAAAAGTGTTACAGAAAAATTGAAAATTAAAAAAAATAAAATTTAAAAGTAAAAGAAAAAGTTATTTTGAGGTGCAAGAGCTATGAGCACAAAACCATTTAAAATTAAATACTATGGCTGGATATTTTGGATCTCACACTCTGAAAAATGTGCGAAGTCTGATTTTGTGCTGATCAAGTCTTAGTGGAAATATGTTTTATTTGTTGCTTTTAATTTATGTGCCCCTTCCCCCCTTACACTAAGGACAATACAGGAATTCTTGCAGTTTCCTTATTCAGAGTGATTTTTTTTTAATCATTCATTTTCACATTGACAGATTAGAAAGTTGAAAGCCTAGGCTTGCGCTGCAGTGTTTTATTAGATTCCTCCTTTGGGAAGACTCTGTGTTTACTCTTTTCCCTTTTATACTGTTCACCAATTACAGCAGAAATTTACAATCTCTAGAGTACACAGATGCTCTCAATTCAAAAAGTTGCTTTGGGTTAAATTAGTATGCCATTTTCTTAATTTTATTGCACTTCACTTCATATTTAACTGATTCCTTATTTTCATGCCAGCTCATCAGTCCCTTTAAAATCATGTTCATATATCCTCACATATGTGTTACTTTAATTGGGAAGTTACCCCTTGTATTTGAACCATCATGCTGCCCACATGGAAGTATAGAAGTATGCTATAATTTTAAACATAGCCCTGAAGAGATTATATATATACATTCAACATGCAAACATTTTTGAACATTTCCTTTTAATTAAATTCCAAAAATATTCATATTTCTGAAACTCTGAAGAAGAAACTCCAAGAATCAGGAATTGAATGAAGTGACAAAAAATAATCTGGAAAGCTATTTTCTATAGAATTATAGATAAATAATAGACAGTTGAGTGTGGGAATTAGAGACATTCAAAATGACATACGTTTCTGGCGAACTAGATGCACGGTGGTGCTGTTTATTGAGATACAAAAACATGGCGAAGCTGATAGAGTTTAGCCATATGTTAAGACTGAGATATTTTCTGTGAGGTAATACCATATTCTCAGCTACAAAAGTAGATTTGGGAAAGATCTGTATAGATATAATATGAGATTGCGGAAAGAGATTTTGGAATTAAGAAAATAGAGATTTAAAGACTGAGCCTTAAGGAAAAGAAACATTTAACAGACAATTAGAGGAAATTAATAAAAAGAAGATATAGGAGTGGAGATGTAGAAGGAAAAACAGATCCTGACCATCTGGCAGCAAAGAACAGAGGAATTTTCAGGTTGGTGTATCTTATTTACCTGAAATGCCAATCAGGATAAGGAATAAAATCATTATAAGTGACTTATTAAGATGTAGGTCATCTTTAATGTTGATGTTAAATCTTTCGTTTTATGCTGAGGCAGTTAGATTTCAGAGTTGAGAAGTGAATACGAATGTAAGAAGTAAATATATGGAGTACAAATAAATCTTGAAAAAAAATCTCGGCTGATATTTGCTCCTATCAGTTCTATAATTTTTTTATTCCTATAAATGAACTATTTTTCTCTAACTACTATAAACGAACTGTCTAGTCTCAAAGCTAAATCTGCCCCTTCTACTTTTAGACTAAATCAGATCCCATTGCATCAAAGAGTTGTTCAGCTGGTAGTCACTACTTCATCTCTTATATTATAATTATAAAGCTCTCTATGAGATCATACATTTTAGCATAAATATTTTTCACATCTGAAAAGAAAAATTAATACATCTCTCAACTCCACTCACCCTTGCAGCTGCCACCTTATTCCTTTTCTGTCTTTACAACAATATTTTTCAAATTGTTTTATTTTTATGTGTTTTTTATTTTTATTTTTTATTTTTTTCTCATTCACTTTCAAGAATTATAGTGAAGGTAAAAAACATATTGACTAGGATAAAGGCTAAATTTATTTAATAAATATATTCCTACCATAATCAGTTAGCACTTCACCCTCTCTAGGATGAGTATAATCAAACAGACAGAAAATAACAAGTGTTGCCAAGGATGTGGAGAATTACATTCCTACAGCTGGTGGGAATGTGAAATGGTGTAGTCACTTTGGAAAGCAGTCTGTCACTTCTTCAAAAGGTTAATTATAGAGTTAGCATACAATCCAGCAATTCCACTCTTCAGTGTTTACCCCAGAGAAGTGAAAACATATGTCCATACAAACACTTACATAGAAATGTTTATGGCAGCGTTATTAAATAGCCAAAATTACACAACTGTCCATCAATTGATAAATGCATAAATAAAATGTGTCATATCTTACAGTGGAATATTTTTTAGCATTAAAAGGAATGAAGTACTGACAAATACTACAACATGGATGACCCTTGAAAACATGCCAAGTGAAAGAATCCAATTACAGAGGGCCACAAAGTGTAAAATCCCATTTATATAATATGTACAAAATAGACAAATCTATAGACAGAAGGCACAAAAGTGGTTGCTTATGCCTGAGGGTGGAGGACATGTCTGGTGACTGCTAAAGGGGATGCGTGTCTTTTTGGTGCAATGAAAATGTTTTAAATTGATTATGGTGATGGCTGCACAACTCTGTGAATATGCTGAAAATCATTGAATTGTACACTTTAAAAGGGTGACTATAGCATAGAATTATCTCAATCTGTCCCAAAATTGATCAATCGATCGATCAAAAGTTAGAGTGGATAACAGCCTACTCCTCTCTTGTGTAATATGGCTGAGAAGAGTAGTCTGTGTTGGTGGGATGGATCTGTTCTGCATAGATCTGCTCAACTGCTCGTTCAAGGACACAGATTTCTTCCATCTTGTTATTTTACCGTGACCAAGGGCATCATCCTCTTACACATGTTCAAACCTTACTTATGGTGACAAGAAGGCATTAGTTGAAGTTAGAGATTTCTCTTTTAATTTGAATACTATGCAGAAGAAGAGCAAAGAATGGGAACCATCACCTAACCTAGCACCATTGTAGAATCAATTAATAAGCCTTAAATGCAATAGCAGGTTGATTTCATATAAAGAAGTTTTATTCTCTAAGCTGGGTGTCACTGTATAAAGTTGTGAATACAGAATTTTCTTTTAAAAAAGTAAAGTCATATCATTTGGTGAGATGAAAATTTGAGATGAATAAAAATCTTGCATTTTAGAAGAACAATTTTATTACAGTAAATTGTTCTGTTTAGATATTTGAATTAAAGTCACCTAATTATAAAGTACTACTTCTTCAACTTAATATTAAATTTAATACCATTTTTTTCTAGACAATGAGTACCTAGGGCTGTTAAATGTCAATTATATTTTTTAGAATTTTTACTTCACTTTTAATTATGCCATTTTTTCAGATTTTATACAGAGAAGAAATCTTTGATAACCGTAGAAACTTTGAACAATTACCTAATTAAAGCTTTCCAAATGTGCCTTATAATTTTACAACCCAGCTTCCTTTTCAGGGATGTTTAAAAGTTTGTTTTTCTTATAAGCTATAACCCAGAGAGTAAGACCGCTATGCTTACACACAAAATATGTAATTTCCAAAATGAGAAAAGCTCTTTCAGTTTTTCTTTTTGTTGAATCAATATGCCTCCTGAGCTATAGAAGTAAAGATAAAATAGAATAAAATTTGTGTTTTGGTCTTTTAAAGTCTCAGATTTTTTTCCCCTTCATGTATCCTTTTGGTAGACTGAATGGACATTAACTTTGATTTCAATAAAGTCAATTAATAATAGAGTGTAGTAATGCAACATATTTTTCAGTTAAAAATGCAAGGGAGAATAGTCTAGACAAAAAAGCTTGGAGTAGGAGTCAAGGTATGTTCTCCTTCAAGTACTATGTAAATAATTGAACCTAACCTTTGCCCTGGAGTTTTCAGAAGTTTTGCTTCATAACAACTCTGGAAAATTGTGAAGATTTTGAGACAATCTATTATATTTCTTTTGTATTTATACTTTAAGAATGTAATTTTAAATTAAAGTATACAAACATTAAGAAAAGTGTTCCAAAATATTCCATGAGTTTAACAGTGTTTGGTGCCCACATAACTTGTCTCTGATCCCACCCTTCTTCACCTAAGAATAGGGCATTTGACAGCCTTGCCAGATTACTGTGTGTACATATCTTCCTAACCCATGGGACTGAGATTTAAACGATGAAATATTACATATATGTATATAATTGCCTCCTACTCAAGAGCATACTAGAGCTTATATTACAAACCTTATTTTTGCAGTTTGGGATCATTTTTAGATAACTGAAAAAGAAGTTGATTATTATAAACAAATTATTTTCAATGTATCTCACAATATAAATATAAATAAGCTTTTAATTCTTTTACTGTATCATGGTTATCACAAAAGACATAAGTTTCAGCATTATTTTTTTGTGTGAGGAAGATTGATGCTGAGCTAACATCCGTTGCCAATCTTTCTCTTTTTGCTTGAGGAAGATGGTCCCTGAGCTAACATCCATGCCAATCTCCCTCTACTTTGTATGTGGGATGCTGCCACATTGTGGCTTGATGAGCAGTGAGTAGGTCCACGCCCGGGATCCAAACCTGCAAACCCTGGGCCGCTGAAGTGGAGCACTCAAACTTAAGCACTGCCACCAGACAGGTCCCTCAACATTATTTTTTATCACCGAGTTACATAGTAAAACATTAGACCGAAAACAGCATTATTTAGAGTTGCTCAAGGTTTTATACCATGTAAGTGGCAGAATTTTAATTGAAACGTATTTTCTGTTATCAGTTTCTGTTTGAATAATGAAAGTGATATAACTGCTGCTCATTACACAGGGACAGAAACCTCTTGTAGGAGAGAGCAGAGAAACACAGGCAATATATTTTCCAGAACCTTTTTAGATATGATAGGGTTTGCAAAATCGCTTTGGGATGAGAAGAATCAAATATTCAGTTTACTGAGACAAGGACAGGTGATGCAGATTCTTCATAAAGAATGTTAGCTTCAGAAACGTGTCATTTGAAATCTGTTAAAAAACAATTGCTCAGGGAAAGGATTTTCAACAAACACATGGTTTGTGTTTGACATAACCAGTTTCTCACACTTTTCAACAATAGCTGTATCCTACTTGTTAAGAATAAAAGTTTATTTCTCAAAGTTGTCTCTTCATCTTCTGGCTGTAACTGTAATCCAGTTCTCTCCTGAGGGCGATTCTCCTGCAGATTGTTGAATGGAACATGCTTTTCTCGACTACACTTTATATCAATGGGCCTAAGCATGGTAGAGCGATCCTCCTTGTTCCTCATTGCTGCTTTTAAATGAATTTCAATTCCTCCTTCCTAGAGATCTCCATCTTTTAGTCTCACATCTTCCAACTCTACCCCTCCCTAAAGTTCTTGTTGTAATTCTCTGCTGACAACCGTATGACATCATTTTAAACTCTAGTATTCTACTCATTGCCATTGTCTTCAACACAATTCTTCCTATAATTTCTGGTGATTTTAGTGTTTACTAGTTGATTCTCTCAACAGCCCAGTCTCTCAGTTCCTTGACCTCCTTTCTTTAATGAGGTAGTCCATTGTGCTACCTCAATCTTGCACTTCTGAAACCATATCCTTACAAATAATGACATCATCTTCATAGTTTCAATTTTATGTATCTTACTCTCCAACTACAACCTCTTATATATACAGTTCATTCCCCCATGACTCTGAAAATTCTCATACCTCCCTGGGACTATTGTGCCACAGAGTCTACCACTTTTACCTCACCATTTGGATATATCCACTCTCCTGATTTCCCAGTTTCAGTTTTGCAATGATTTATAATTACTGTCATTTGTATACATTTCCAACCTACTGGAACCATTATATCCCTTTGATATACTTACGTTGCTTTATCACAATTCTAACTAATTAGCTCTCCACCATAGTTCCTCTCCATAGTGTCTACTCCTGTGTAGTTGAGTAGAACTGGAGGAAAAACATGCTGACTTGTCTCATTCTACATTTATATCATTAACTTTACATAGGGTTCTTATGATACGTAGCAATGAAATTATTGTCTCCTTAACTCTTCACTGACTGTCCTCTATAATTTTTTCAAATCTTCTTCTCTCTCTTGAAAGTTCCAACAACTTTCCTCTATTCTCACTCTTGGCTGATGATATTGACATTTTTTATTATGGTAAAAAAACCCCCACGTATCATAAAATTTACCATTTTTACTATTTTTAGGTATATGGTTCAGAAGTATTAAATTTATTTGCATTGTTCTAAAACAGATTGCCACAACTTTTGACCCTGACTTTTACAACATTTAGGCTAGAGAAATCATTAGAAGTGAACACCCATCACCGCCCCAATGCAAGCCAGCAAATTTTTCCACATGCCTGCATCTTGACTATATACTTGTTTTGGTCGCTCTGCATGAGTTACTCAAACTCATTGAAAAGCTAACACTTTCACATGTATATCATGTCTATCCACACTGTTGTGTTCAAGAGCATTAGAGCAGCAGTTTTCTTCTCTTGCTTCCTCTCTCGTACTTGATCAACACAGAGACATGTTTTTCCACCATCTTAAATGTGACTTTCTTGACCAAACTTCTTCTCTCCAGCTACTACTCTATTTTTCCTCTCCTATTAAAACCAAACTAATAACAAGAAAAACAAACTTCTTCTGCAAGGACTGTGTAGCCGGCCTGGGTGGGCCAGTGGTTAAGATTTGGCACTCTCACCTCTGAGTCCTGGGGTTCATTCCCTGATCAGGAAAATCCATATGTGTTTGTCGTCATACTGTGGTGGCTGTGTGTTGCTGAAATCCATGCCACCAGTATTTCAAATACCAGCAGAGTCATCCATGGTCAACAGGTTTCAGCAGAGCTTACAGACTAGGAAGAAGGACCTGGCCACCCACTTCCAAGGAAAACTGGCCATGAAAACCCTGTGAATAGCAGCAGAGTATTGTCTGATATAGCGCTGGAAGGTGAGAGGATGGCGCAAATAGACCAGGCAGCGTTCCACTGTGCTGTGCACAAGGTTGCTAGGAGTTGGAATCGACTCAACGGCACAAACAACAAGAAGGATTGTATATTATCTTCTTCCCATTTATTTCTTCCCATTCTCTCTCAGTGTATTACCAGCAGCTTTTGCTGCTGCCACTATTCAGAAACTGCTCTTGCAATATCACCAATGTTGCTAAATTTGAAGTTAATTTCCAAGTCTTTACCTCAATTAACCTCTTAGCAGCATTTGTCACGGTCCATCAATCCATCCTCCTAGATATACACCCTTTATTGGTTTCGAGAACCCTATACTTTCTAATATTCTTTCCCTCTTATTGACTTCCCTTGCCAGGCTATATTGCTAGTTACTTCTAATTTCCCAGACCACTTAACCCCAGATGCCTTGGGGCTTGATCTTGATATCACTTCTGAACTCCAGACACGTATCTGTCTGCTTAGTTGATATTTATTTTTAGATTTCTAATAAATATCTAGAAATTTATATTCCTAAAGCCGACGTTATGATCTACTGCCCCACCCTGATACCCATTCCTTCTATAGCCTTCATAATTTCAGTTTATAGCTGTTCCACTCTTCCTTTATTTTAGGCCAAAACCTTGAGTCTTGCTTGACTTTCCCTTGGTCTTTGCCTACAACAAATACATCATACCTTCTGTCTTCAGAGGGTGTCTTGAATCTCAACACTTCTCACTGACTTCACCAGTACCACGTTGTTTGCCCTAACAGTGCTAGCCAATAGATGTTTCTTCATTCATGGAAATATCTTACATTTGTGCTGTCTATAGTGAGCCACTAGTCATATGTGGCTATTGCTCTCTTGAAATCTGATAGTGCCATTAAGAAACTTAATTTCATTTTTTTAAGATTTGCACCTGAGCTAACAACTGTTGCCAATCTTTTGTTTGTTTGTTTGTTTTTTCCTGCTTTATCTTCCCCACATTTCCCCTGATACATAGTTGTATATGTTAGTTGCAGGTCCTTCTAGTTGTGGCATGTGGGACACTGCCTCAATGTGGCCTGAGGAGCAGTCCCATGTCCGCGCCCAGGATCTGAACCGGTGAAACCTTGGGCTGCTGCAGCAGAGTGCTCGAACTTAACCACTCTGCCACGGGGCCAGCCCCAAGAAACGTAATTTTCAATTTCATTTAGTTTAAATTAATTTACATTGAAATAGCCATATTGGCTACGGTATTTTACAAGGCAACTCTATGCTTCCAAGCTGGATACTTTTTAGCTTTTTTAAAAAAACAACTTCATTGATGTGTATTTTGTATGTAATAATATTCACTCATTTCAAGTGTTCAATTTGATGATTTTAATAACTTTACTGAGTAGTAAAACTGACCAAAAATCAGTTTTAGAACACCTTCATCCTCTAATAATATACCTCATACCCCTTTAAGTCACTCTCCTTTCCCAGCCCACCCTCAGGAAAACCACTGATCTATTTTCTATCTTTCTAAATTTGCCTTTTCTAGACATTTCTTATAAAGTGGTATCACATCATATAGATTCTTGTACCAGGTTTGTTTCATTTTACATAACGTTTTTGAGATTCTTCCATGAGGTACCATGCGTCAGTAGCTCATTTCTTTTCATTGCTACAGAGCATTTCATTCCATTGTATGGATATACCACATTTTGTCTATCCATTTACCACTTGTTGGAAACTTACATTGTTTGCACTTTGGGGCTACTATGAATAATGCTTCTATGAGCATCCATGTACAAGACTTTGTGTGGAGATCGGTTTTCATTTTCTTAGGTTTATACTACATTTAGAATTTCTGGGTTGTATGATAGTTTTATGTTTGACTATTCAAGAAACTGAACATTTTTCAGAGTGGCCGTACCATTTTACTTTCCCACCAGCTATGTACGAATGTTCTTGTTTGTCTATATCTTCACTAACATTTGTTCTTGTCTCTTTTATTTATAGTAGTCATTCTAGTGGGTGAAAAATGACATTTCATTGTAGTTTTGATTTGCATATCCCTACTGACTAATGTGTGTTCAGGTCCTTATTAATCATCTGCATATCTTCATTGGTGAAATGTCTATTCATATCTTTTGCCCATTTTTTTTATTGTCCTATTTATCTTATTATTGAAGTGTAAGAGAAGATTTTTTATCAGATATGTGTTTTACAAATATTCTCTCATAGTCTCTTTTTGGTTTTTCATTTCACCTTCTCAGTAAGACCTTACCTGGTCATGGCACTTACTATTGCAAACAGCCTACAACTGGCTATCGCCTTTTGCTTCCTTAGTTTTATCTGTATTTCATATCATCATCTAACATATTACAGATTTTACTTACTTAATTAGTTCAGTGCCTATCTATCTCCCCACTAGATTGTAAACTCTAGGATAAAAACACCTTTTATCTACAAAAAAATTTTTTTTTTACTGCTTTGTGCTTAAAACACCTTTGGCTCTCAAGGTTGAGAATATTTGAATAAAGGGATACTTCAAGAAATTCATGCAAAATAAATGTCCTCAAGATAATCACTACTTCTTCTATTTTTTATATCTTTTAAAATAATAATAATACCGTAATGTTTTCATTGGAGAGTTGCGCATATTTCCTTTTAAAGGCTAGCTGTTATTATAACTAAAACATATAATATTAAATTGCTTGAATCAGTATGATGCATTCATAGAAATTTAAAATTTAAAGCAATGCATAAGGACTTATTGTATATCTGTAAAATGATTTCACCAGTTCAAGTAATTTTATTATGATTTTGCTTTTTAAACTGGTTTTTCATATATATAAATTTGATCAATCTTCAGTAATGTACAAAACACCTATAACCTTTTGCCAAGCTTTAGAAAAATTAGTATTATTGTCTTGTTCTTATCTTGCAGCTAGTTGTACAACTAAATCAATCTTGAGTTTGTTTTTAGCTTCCTGCCTACTTAGGTTTAGAACCAATCTATTACAAGCTGTCTGAGGTTCTCTTCTGGATCTTAAAGTAATCTCACCCCTAATGCTTTCACACAGTAGCTATTTCATCTTCTTCATAGAGTGCACGGAATAACCTTACACTTTACTTTTCTAATAAAACATTTTGTGGCTAAGAATTTCAAGTAGGAGAAGAACTGGGCTATCTCATTCAGGGGTACCGGAAGTCCACTTAAAGCATCCAGCTCATATACAAGTTAAATAATTTTTAAATTTCTGGGTTTTATATAATGCTATAAAAATCTGTATATTTTAAAATCTGTTTTTAGCAAAAAAATGAGAGCAATAATTTGCACTTCTTCTCTGGGAAGAAGTTGAAGAAAGTAAGCGAGATTTTCTTTATTTAATTGACTTCTTTCTTTTTGCTGCTGATAAATGTGACAAGACAGTTAGGCTTTTTATGTATCAGTTCCTGTACCTAAAAACTGGAGATGACAATAACATCTAGTTCACACATTATTGGGAAAATGAAATGAGTAATGCATGCTTGATGTGCTATAAACTCTAAAACATTGAGCAAATACATGTAATATATTTTAAAACCCTTATTAGAAGATCTTGAGAGTAACAGATTATTACACACTTGTTTTCTCTATTCAAAGCTGTAAATGGACGTGGAATGCTCATAAAGCTGCACTAAGCTTTATGGAGATTATTTCGTTTTCCCATACCAGTGTTTGTAATATATAGCAGAGGAGACAGAGGCAGAGAGAGAGACAGAGAGAAAGGGACTTCCTTAAATTACTTGATTGTATTCTTAAACGTCATCAGAAAGTCCAAGCCCACTAAATTACTTCTGATACGACTTTTACTTTTTCCAGAAATATTTAATACATACACACACACACAGAGGTATGAGAAAATTCAGTTTAAAGAGTTTAATGTTTAAATTTGTATACAATATTTCACAATTATTTCTCTTTATTATACCAAGTTACAAATGTAATTTCTCCAGGTTGGCATAGATAGATAAGATTAACAATTTAAGACTTGATTCTAGAAAAGATGTCCAAATCTAACTGTTAAGTGACCTGGATATGTGGCCTTTTCTCAGTTTGCTTTTATCTTAATGTAGTATACGCTCTGCAGTGCTTAAGAGCACCTTCTTCATTACAAATTTAACTAAAATATCCTACGTATCAAAGTTGAACTAATGTTTCCTTTGAATTAGTGAAAAATTAGTGTTATTTTTATAACTTCTTAGGCAGGCAATACACATTTCAGTATGGACATATTCACTGTCTTAAAAGTCAATTTGCTTGCTAATTAATTTAAAATTACTCTTTCAATGATATGATAGACATATTTATGTCACTAGTCAAGCATTCCCTTAAATCTATGGTTTGTTATACATTTTGTGGATGATATTTATTGAATAATTGAAATTTCTCATAATCTGTTAAAATATAGTAAAAGCTTTGTGGTAGTATTTATTCAAAAGTTAAAAAATCATCCAATTAATTTTATTGAAACTGAATATTAAAGTAAAAAAATTACCATCTTAGTTGAAAATATCTAGTAAAATTAAACCCAGAAATCAGAAGAGAGTGAATTATAACTGATCAGAGCAGCATGCTATCATTTATTTAAATTAATAGTATTGCTCTGTATGTTGGCATTTTAAAAAGCAGAAAATAGCATTATTTTATTTTAAATGATTCACAGTTTATCTAGAGAAAATCTTTTTGTGAAATTAGCTCATCTGGTTTTCACTCAGTGCTACATCCTTCAATTAAAACTGTTGAAGAAATTTCTTTAACAATGGATATATACAGTATTACATATTCACTGTAATGCCAAAATTATTTACAGAATTCTCTTTCGTGAATGTCTACTTTTCTGACATACGTATTTAATGTACTTTTCAAAAACATCTATATCAGAAAATATTTCAAAGTATATTTTTAAATATTTACATATGTCTTTTATCTAGTATATATATAATAATTCTGAATATTAATTCTTATAAATTGTACTAGTAATGATACACTCAATTTACTCTGATCATTTCTCAAAAAAGACATTTATTTACTATCTTATGTTAAATAAAATAAAATAGTTTATTAGGCTAATAACATAAAATGACATTAGGAATGCACTTTTAAAAAATCAATAAAGACTGATTTTTATTCAGAGAATTTCCAAAAATATGTAATTCTATTTATAATTGTAAGACTATGTTCAAGGTAGAAAATGACCTGTTATATATAGAAAGACAATGACATTCTTGAAGACTGATTTGCAGCTGAAAATGATTTGAGATCATCTTTAGAGGGCAGCACCTAACTAGGGAAAGAGATATTTCAGGTCTAAGTAGTTTGAGTACATATTAGTGTGGTTGAATCTGGCAGTTAAAAATTGATAGGCTATTAAAATATCACTTATTCACACTTTTCCAATATCAGAAGAGGCTAAATAACAGGAGCCGATAGGGACTTAAACTGGTAATGTAGTGGAAAAATACACTTCATTAAACTCACAAGCTGTTAAAGGCATATATAATTTTGTCAGTTATTATTGAAGCAACATGGGACAAATTTTCCTTACTCCTAGCATGAAAACAGAGAGCAACAGTAATCCATGCTTTAACAACTACATTTCATGAAAAGAAGATATGAGGAATGTACCTTGATCTTTAATTTTGATGATAGCATAAAAATTAAAAAGAAGATACAAATAGAGAAGTAAAATGAATGAGACTGTCTATATTTTTTTTACAGTCAAATGAAACTAGAATTTTAAAACATAGATCAGAAAACATTTTATTACATATTGCTTACAAAAAATAGAAAACAAGATTGACAGTTAAATTATACAGTGAAATATTTTGAATAATTACTTTATCAAGCATATTCACATTAATGAAACAATTGTTCTATCGCTCCATGATTGTATATGGGAAAAATCCTATGTGTACACAATCACTTTTTCTGAAAATCTTTGATATATCAATCTTCTTAACCTTTCTATAGCCAATGACGACACTTTTTTAAAGTTTGCAAATTATTAAGGACACTTTAGGACTTTTATAAACTGTATTACAGTAATCTCAGTGCTTAATATTAGAGACTGGCTCTGTCATTACTTATTTAAAAATGAATCATGTATACATATAATTGATAAATTACTTAATATCTCACCAGTGAATTGTCAAAACCACCACATAAAGCAAGCCTTTTATCCATTTACTCACTCAGCAAATATTTATTGCATCTAATTGTGCCAAGCTTTTCTAGGAGCTGGTGATATGTAGATGCTCAAGACTTCACCATATAGGACCCTGTCTCATGGAGCTTATACTAAATTACCAGCCTTCTTATTTTACCTTTAGATAAGATATGAGTGAATATGTATGTGTTGACAAATGGGTTCAAAGAGACAGTTGTTCTGAAAGAATTTTAGCCCCATCAAGACCAAACATTACTCTTTCTTTAGAACAATGTGATCAATTTTACTCAACTAGTCCTCTCTAATCTTTAATATTGTAAATAATTTGGGGTAGTGGAAAAAATATTTTCTACAACGTTCTGTGCCCCATGCTGTTATCCATAAAAGCACTTAAAAGAATTTAGTATTTTAAAATGTGGGTGAATTTAAAAGCTATAAATATATCTAGATAATTCTAACCACTAACCTGATTAATGATGTTAGGAAATCTATATTTAACTCACTGTTCTTTTTGTCCAATTCTTTGATTTAATTTTAATTTTCAAATATATCGTTTTAAGAGCATAACTTATTACTAGTTATAGCAACTAACCCGGTATAAAGATTTAGGAAATCAGAATTTATAGACTAGTTATTGCTTCTATGCAGAACTTTGCCTTCAAATGAAGTAGCAGGCTTGCATGTAAAACTAAGATGAAGATGAAAGGGAGTTTTATTAATACATTTATCTCCTTGAAAAAGACAAAATCTTGGCCTTGGCAGGTTCTCAAATTTTTATTAAGTGACTATAAAATGCAGATAAGCTTTTATGTTGTCAAAATACCAATTTTAATGTGATGCATGGAAGACCCACTGTGAAGCTTAAATTTGAATTGCATGGTCTACTATCAAATTATTAAAAAAGAGTCGAGGTATCCTTCAAGTATATCTTATGCTTATCCTAGATAAATATCCCCACAAATTATAATGTAGTTATTTTTGTTTGGCATGGAATAAAATTTCAATCAGAAAAGAGAATAACATGCTTGTTTGTGCTCCTACATCTGTCTGCAAAGCCAATTTATTTCTTGTCATATTTTTATAAAATTACATTACTTACCTTGAATGATTTATCTTGTTATAAACTTTTGAGTGGCAGCATTTATATTTTTAGGATTATTTCCCCTAAGTTGTTATATGTTGTGAAATATTATTTATCTAGACTGACAAAATAAACAAGGTTTTATTTGTTAAAAATAAAATACACTTAGCTAAAGAGCAAATAAAAGCTGATTTCCCATAAATAAATAAATGAAAATATACCACAAAAAAGTTTACTTTTTTTAATAATATAAAACCAATGTACTCAATATATAGCTGTATATTTGTCATATTTTTACTTCATTCCCATTAATTCATCGGTATGTTTGAAGTGCTTGTTTTATACCAGCCTCTGTTATATGCCCTGGTCATCACTCCGATCCTCAAAAAAATATTTCCAAAGACAGGGAGAGTCATGTGTATTGGAGATAATGTTTATAATTTTAAAACAAAGCTAAGACATTTTCATTTCTCTCCAATATCTTTTATTTTTCCCAGGAACTAGTTTCACCATTTGGGGCATAGGAAAGACAGGAGAGTATATGTAATTCCTGAAAACGAAAGATGGGAGGATGAGGTTTAAGAGGGAAAGGGGAAGTACAAGAAGCCATTTTCTTAAGGGATCCAGGGTGAAAACAAGGAGAGAATGTGAAGGGTTAAAGGAAGCAGCCAGTGAGGTGCATACATCCCAGCTTTATCCTTTTGTGCAAACTCCAGTGGAGGAAAGTTTACAGATTCATTTGGAAGAAAGTCATATATAGAAGAGGCTTGCACTCTGCTTTTCATTTGAAAACCTCCAAATCGATTTGGCCATTTGGGGGCTATTACTCTTTCACATAAATTTTAGAATTCTTTGTTCTATTTCTGTGAAAACGTCATTGGAATTTTGAAAGAGATTGCATTGACTCTATAGAGTGCTTTAGGTAATAAGTGCATTTTAGCTATGTTAATTCTTCCAATTCATGAGCATGGGCTATCTTTCCATTTCTTTGTGTCTTCTTCAATTTCTTTCAACAGTCTTATAGTTTTCAGTGTACAGGTCTCTCACCTCCTTGGTTAAATTTACTCCTAGGTATTTTATTCTTTTTGTTGCAATTGTAAATGGGATTATAGTCTTGATTTCTCTTTCTGCTAGTTTGCTGTTAGTGTATAGCAATGTACCTGATTTATGTATGCTAATTTTATTTTCTGCAACTTTACTGTATTCATTTATTACTTCTAATAGTTTTTTGCTGGATTCTTTAGAGGGTTCTCCATGTAAAATCATGTCATCCACAAATAGTGACAGTTTTACTTCTTTCTTTCTGATTCGGATACCTTTTATTTCTTTTTCTTGCCTAATTGTTCTAGCTAGACCAGAAGATGTGGTATATATACAGTGGAATACTACTCAGCCATAAACAAGATTAAATCTTGCCATTTGCAAGAGCACAGATGGACCTTGACGGTATTTTGCTAAGTGAAATAAGTCAGATGGAGAAAGATAAATACCATACGATTTTATTCATATGTGGAGAATAAAAGAAACAAAACAATAACAAACACACATATATATAGAGAACAGATTGGTGGTCACCAGAGGATAAGGGGAGTTGGCAGAAGGGTGAAAGCAGTAAAAGACGACATTTGTACAGTGATAGATGGAAACTAGACTTTTGATGGTGAACACAGTTTAATGATATACTCATGAAATTTATATTATGTTATAAACCAATGTCACCTCAATACAAAAAGAAAGAAGAAAATCTCCAAGAAGACAACCACACAGTTGGATCCATTTATCAAACAAGGGCAGCTGCAGGAAAAAGATGTTATGTGATGACTCGAGAGAGTTGCTGAGTTCCAGCTCCTGACTCATGGCAGATATGTAGTACCGGAAGGATATGGAAGTTTCCATAGGTCACAGGCAGGCATTGATATTGCTTGCTTTTACTGAGTAGTAGGCTTGCTATACAGATAACCAGTGACATAGTGACCTAATAGTCTAGGACTAGAAACTGAGCCACTGGCCCAATGATGAATTGACAATTATGTTGAAACTTCCATAGGATTTACAGTATCAGTGGATGTTGAGCTGGGAAAACCCTTAGGAACTGACTAAGCTAAATGCATTTCACAGGCCACAGATTTTGCCTGTGGGCACGTGCTTATAGAAAAGAACAACTTAACCACCATACAGTGGGAGTCAGCAAAGATACACAGGACAGTATACAAGTCTGAGAGACCGTCTCACTCACTACTACAACAAAGATTTTCCAGCATCATTATAGTCTACAAATTGGATCTAAGAAAGTTCTGCCTTATTTTTAAGTTTTTTAATAGAAACTTGAATCATGATTTGAAATTACTTTTTGCTTTTGTGTATCACAATTTCTATTAAAAAGTATCAGAATTACTCATTTTCCATTGTAAATCTATTCAAGAGACACAACAAAAGGGATTATAATATAAAATAACTACATTTCAGATTTTAAGCAGTATATGCCTATGGCTGTCCATGTCAGCATGAAGTTAGAAATTATACTCTAACAGAATTCAATATCCCACCAGGTATTCCCAAACATACTGAAAGCTGCTAATTCAATCAATAAATAGCCGTTTAATAACCAGTTGTATACTTAAATTTTTCTTAATTAATAAAAATTTCCAGAAAATAATATGCAGATTTACAAATATTAGTTAAAATCTATATGGGAAAAGAGGATTTTATGATAAGTTAGTAGAACACAATGAGAGGGAATCTAGCATTAAATAGACAGTTGGTTATCACCAGTAATTACAGGATGTAAGTGGTGGATGAGGGAGCATCTTTGGAAGTGTCTGGAGAGGTAGGACTCTAATCTGGAGGACCAAAATTAGGAGAAGGGAAAATAATTCTTCAACTAGAATTTGAAGTTATTCAGTCCTCCAGGCAGCAAAGTAAGCCACTAATATATTTTATTTATTGATGTGAGAGAACCCACCCTAAGAGAATTTCTGTAGATACCAGGGGAATATGAAAGTCATCAAAAAGCACCAGGATATGACAATCTGCTTAGAATGTTAAATAAAGAGTATCATTTTTGCCTGGAATATTTACTTTTTATTAGAAATAATCACTTTATGCCAATATGGCCATGTAATAAAATGTTGACAAGGTTTAAATAAACATAAGATAAATTTGTCGTCTGATCAGATATCCCCCTTTACCATTATAAAATTTAAATCCTTGCAAATCTTGGAATTAGAATCTAATATCTAAAATAATTTTGACATTATCTTCATTTGGTCTCTGTTTTTCTGAACAATATTTCCAGCTGTATAAGCCATATGTTCTCCAATATCTGTTGACAGTAATGCTGGTATTTGTAATTTAAACCTACTTTGTTTAGAGAAATTGTAGAACATTCAATAGATGCGTGAAGATTTTTAAATTACTTCTTTGAAAACAACATTCAACAGAGTTGATTTCCCTCAGTATCTTCCCATGGTTTTGAAATTCTCTTAAACATATCAAATTAACATTTTGTTCACATTCCATGTGGCGTCATATTAAACAAATCCTCAGGTTCCCTGATTATTACTCTCCTTCTTATTTTCTCATTGTCTTCTACTGACAACAGATTTTCGTTTCAGAAACTGTGGTTACATAATGTGGTTAGGATGCTTTTCGTGGACTTATCCACTTGTTGGGGACAAAATATGTACGTGGAAGGTTTAGACAGTTCCATCATGGGCACAGTGGCGTGATCTTCAGATTTGAGCACTTCACCCTTTTCCACAAAGCCCTACCAGGCAAGCAGTTTTCTAATGCTCTAACTGGCTTATCATTGCATGCCATATAAAAATTAATAGTATTGATCTCTGAACCAAACTCTCAACATCACATATTAGTTTGAAGGATAGTCTCTGATAATTTTATTTGTTTATTCCCCTTACTAAATGGTACAGTAAACTTCATACAATTATGACCCATCATTGCAAAAAACATTCATTGCAAAAATATACAGATGGAGCACATCCTCACACCATTTAATGGAGGCCTTATGTTTCTAACTATTTATCTGTTGATGGGCATTTGAAAAGTTCATGGTTTTATTCACAATAGTCAAGAAGTGGAAGCCGCCCAAGCGCCCATCAATGGGTAGATGAATAAAGAAGATGCAGTTTATATATACAATGGAATGTTTAAAAAAGCCAAAAAAATCCATAAAAAAGACAAAATCATGCTATTTGTGACAACATGGATGGACCTTGAGGATAGTACGCTAAATGAGATAAGTCAGACAGAGAAAGATAACTATCATAGGATTTCACTCATACGTGGAAGATAAACATACGCATAGATAAGGAGAACACATTAGTGGTTACCAGGGGAGAAGGGAGTGGGAGGAGAATGAAAGGGATAAAAGGGCACATATATGTGTGGTCATGTATAAAAACTAGACTATTGGTGGTGAACATGATGCAGTCTATATAGAAACTGAAATATAATCATGTACACCTGACATTTACACAATGTCATAAGTTAATATGACCTTAATAAGGTCATATTAATTCAGTAATAAAAACTTTATTCCTTCAAAATTCCCTCGAGACTCAGTAATAAAATTATTTTATCAATAATAAAAAATACACTGAATAATGCATCATGCACAATTACTTTAAAAAAAAATAAATGAGCTATTTCACCTGGTGGTGGTTCAGTGAGGAACAAAACCTGTTCCCAAGTTTCTTCACATTTTCTCTGAAGTGACGCTCGGAAAGACTGTCCTTAATTTCATCTACGTTTTAGCCCATTTGTTGGGACCTCATGATTTGAGTGATCTTAATTGCCATCCTTCCATCACCAAGATGCTGATCATTGCTTTCTTTACTGAAAACTTTTCTTTAAATCATCCACATCTAAAGCTACTGCTTTTTCTTTGACTTTACCCTGAGACGTTTTTCTAACTGTGTTGCTGACAGAGAAGTGACGAGGAATGAGCTAATATTCCACAAACTCTAGTGTGCTGCCGACCAGGATCATACTCATTGGGGAAGCACCCACTGGCTTGGGCACCTCCCGATTAGGGAAACAGGTTGGTAGAGGAGGCAAGAGACTAAATGACTATCACTGCCTATGCACATTCTTGGCCTTTATTCTTTGCTTTCTATGTCACTGTGCGTGTCTCCTACTGCTGCACATTTTAACATTTTTTTTCATTGACTCCTTCCTTAAATCAAACTTTAAAATTTGCAGTTTCTCTAGATTCAGCAGTGTCTCTTCATCTAGGCAATCTTGACAGTTCTCATGTATTCAAATTTCATCTATAATCCTCCCATTGATAAATATCAATGCTAATTCCAGTTGTTTTTCTGATATCAAGTCTGTATAGGCAGCTAACAATTCATAGCTTCTTTTGGAGTCTTAAAGTCAACTCAGGTTCAGTCTAAAACTAAACTGATTTTTACCCAGTCAAGTTCTTATTAAGGGTCCTCTCTCAGGGAAAATGGCAAGATTTTAACCAGAGTCTCTTAAGCCAATCTTACATCCAGTAAATCATCAATTCCATTCAACTCTTTTCTTTTACCCATACGTTCCTGTTTATTCTCACTGTCACTAGTTCAAACATTCATTATATTTTTTTCCTGTACTATTGCAATAAATACCAACTTATTTCCATATATCCATCTTTCTCAATTTCAATCAAGTTTTAGAGAATAGTTAATGTAATATTTTTTGGATAATGAAAAAAAATTACAAGGTTTCTGTTTTATAACACTATCTGACAGCTTGTTATTCTTAAGATAAATTCTGAAAAACCTAAATAAAGCCTAAAAATCTCCATATTTTCTGGCTTCTGTCTATTCCCTGGACATCATATCATTACATCATAAAGTCAGGGGTACTCTGCTGTTTTAACTTCCTGATAATTAACAAAAAAACTCCTTCTGGACTCAGTGCCTTTGCACATATGTATTTCCATTACCTTGAATATTGTTCCATTTGTCCTCAACCTTAGTAACTAACCCTTGCTCATTACGAGTTCAGATTCAAAGTCACTTTGCTGCAAATGTTTTCTTTGATATATCCTGATACTATGCAAGGTCAATAATTATATGTTGTTATTTCAAACTATTTTCCCTCTTTTTGTCAGCTATGACAGCCATAATAGTTTATTCGTAATTATTGATTTAGTAGAGCTTTCCTCCAATACACTTAAGTTCTAGGAAAAAAGTTAGACTTACTATCATTGTCAATATTTGGCAATTTGTCAAGAAATATTTAGAAAGTTAATTAATGAATAACTACATTAGTTATTTTTACCTGTGTCTTCTGTTTCTGTATAACATCTCAGTGAGGGCAATATAAAAACATGCCTTAGTTGACATCATTTGTGAAAATTTGACTATAATGTTTACAAAAATCTTGCATACTAATATGCATAATTAAGAATGACATAGTCATCACTTATTAGCAAATCCTTTCTTTTTACTCTGAGAGTGAAAGTTCAGATGTGACAAGAGTTTAAAAATTCAATTCAATTTTGAAAACAAAGCCTAGTTGATCTAGTTGACCTTTAATGTGTTGAGAATCAGTTTCTGTCTCTACTAGTGAAATATAAACTCCATAAAAGTGGAGAATTTTTATATTCTCAGCACTTAGAATAATGGACAGCATATGGTAAATATTTAATAAATAATTACTGAATAAACTGATGAATGTGTGAACCATTAAAACATTTTACATAGATTATGTTTGTTCTGGATTAGAGAAACTATACTTAGTATTTAGAGAGGAAAATAATAATTTGGCATAAGATTTCTCTTCTGGGGGCTGGACCCGTAGCCGAGTGGTTAAGTTCGCGCGCTCCGCTGCAGGCGGCCCAGTGTTTCGTTGGTTCGAATCCTGGGCGCGGACATGGCACTGCTCATCAGACCACGCTGAGGCAGCGTCCCACATGCCACAACTAGAAGAACCCACAACGAAGAATACACAACTATGTACCGGGGGGCTTTGGGGAGAAAAAGGAAAAAATAAAATCTTTAAAAAAAAAAAAAAAATTTCTCTTCTGTTAGTACTTTTATTTAATTGCTCAGAGTTGATTTTTCTCCACCTGAACAATTGATTTTTTAAAAATCACTTACAACTTTAAATGACACATAAATAACAAGGTATTTGTAAATATCAGAAATTTTCATTTTTAAATTACTGCTATCCAAATACCAAGAAGGAAAACATGTGCAAATATATATCTTAAGCTTCATACTTCAACATATACACATGCAAACTTCTAAAATACTATTACAGTGTTAATGACGGATGTTTGTAACTACAAAGTTTTCATTGTTCTCTAGGGGAATTTTGAAACCTTTAAATCATTGACCCATGATAATATCACCATGCGACATCACTATGATTGCATCAAACACAGACTGTCAAGGTCAGAGCACCTTTCCTGCAAGAAGAAAAAGATACATGAAAGAATTTTTTTCATAAAAACTTTAATGTGCAATTATTGCAAATACATTTTTGTCATAATTTTTAAAAATGATGTACATGCAACATGACTTTTATTTTTCTTTCATTTATGGATGATTAATGAAATTTGGGTCTTTTTATCTTGCTGTAATTCTTCTTCCCTCTTTATCTTCTACCTCTCTTTCAATCTTATGCATGGAGAACAACTAAATTAAATCTATGACTTAGAAACTGACCAATATGCTGGAATGAGAATTACCTTCTTAGTTTTAATTATCACCTTTTTAATCATACTATATTATTTTGAATACTATGATCTAATATGTAAGGAAGCAGTAGCATAATGCCAAGAAGACATATTACCAAACTGGCACAATCTTCAAAGCAGCAGGCATCATTATCCATAAACACATTATCATTATAAATCATTATCCATAAACTTGAATGACAATAAGATAAGCCTAGTGCATAAAAAATACCTCTAGCAAATTAATCGTGCATCCTCAGCCTTTAGCATCATGATAGAACTGGAAAGAGCTTGCACTGGGGTTTGGATACATCTCTGCGGGCCCCATGTGCCCATTTTTGTTAGTCCTCTCTCCATGTAATTTTTTTTTCTTGAGGAAGATTAGCCCTGAGCTAACATCTGCTGCCAATCCTCTTCTTTTTTTTTGCTGAGGAAGACTGGCCCTGAGCTAACATCTGTGCCCATCTTCCTCTACTTTATTTGTGGGACGCCTACCACAGCATGGCTTGCCAAGCCCAAGTGGTGCCATGTGCACACCCGGGATCGGAATCTGCAAACCCAGGGCCGCTGAAGCAGAATGTGTGAACTTAACTACTGTGCCATTGGGCTGGCCCCAACTCCATGTAATTTTTATTCTACAAATATTTAAACAATAACTAAGGCCATTTCTGTAGAATTTCTCTTCATTTTAAATCACTTGCTTCTTAGCTGCTCCCTGTTCACCCTGGAATAACTCCTGTTCTAATGACAAGAGAAATTTCTCCCAGTTTCCTAAATCCTTGATCTGGTTCTGAAATCCCAAAGTTAGATAGATAAGAAGACTTTTAGGCGTAGCTACCAAATAGATGTATCAATATTCATCATAATACTCACTCTCCAATTCCTTCATAATCAGGGAAGCAATATTGGAAGATTGTGTAAATAAGGCAGTTAAGTGTTGGGATACGTGAGGAGGAGGTTTTGGACTCAGATACAGGCTCACGACATGTGAATGTATATTGTCACTGTTAGTACTTTCAGTCTACATTAAATGGACATTTATCCATTCTCAAATATTTGGTTGCTATTTCTGGAATGTTCATGTATATATACCTGCAAAAAATGGGATAATTTACTTGAGAGTAACTGAAATGATATTTAATTATATTCCTGTCCAGTTTGAATGTTAAAATGTCATAGTTAATTCTTTTTAAGATAAAGGAAAATTGAGAGAGTCATTACCATTTTGAAATAAGACCAGGACATAGATTTATAGCGGACAAGAAAACCATTAAGTAGATGAGATCAATAGATGTCAAGAGCATGAGAGATTCTTGTGACACCTTAAGAAAAGAAGTGACTTTTAACTATAGACATAAGGATTTATAAATGTAATCTAAAAGGCTTCTCATTTAATTGACAAAGAAAATCTAAAAGCCTAGAATGAAATGAGTATTAAACCATGAATTGCAAAATGCCACATGCTATCTTTAAAAGTGTCTAATTCTTAAGCATATCCTTGATTAAACTGAAATTGAATTCATCTCCTAAAATATGGTTCAGTTGCTTTAAAAACTTTCTTCAATTATTATTTATTTCACTTTTTGTCAGAAAATAATCACATGTTAAGTTCAATTTGTGACTATATATGTATATATTATATATCCTCATTATCATATTCTTCGACTAGTGTGTAAATGCTAACTTATTATTTCTTCATTTTGAGACTATTTATATTTACCTACATTATACCAATTCTTTTAACCTTTAACTTTGCTTTCGAGTTATTAATTTCTAGTCTAAGCTTTAAAGTAACCTAAAAATTAATACGAACTATTCAATTTTAACCAATATATCCTTTTTTCCTGAGCTTCTATCTCCTAATTTGTAAAACAAAGACAGTGGGCTAGATGACACCTAAAGTTCCCCTTGGTTCTAAAGTTATCTAAATTTATGAAGTGTCCTTGCTTTTAGAGATTATAAATTGGCCGGGAATAGATTTTCAGAATAAGTCAGATTCTTTTTTTGAGATAGAGTATTCATTGAATAATACATCATAAAAATCACAAAAAATGTTTAAAACATGATGACTGGATTGAAAGAATTTTCAGTTTCTCTTTTACACAAACAATAAAAAGTAGTTAAATAGAAGAATAATTATTTGTAAAATACACTAGTATATAGAAAAATATCCTCAAATGTTGGTATATTAATATGACACTAAGATAAAAAATAATATGCAAAAACTAAACAGTGTACTTTCTGTATTGCACTCTGTTTAGTGTTGCAGTGAGAGTGAATTTATATAGAAAAAACAGAGTCCATCAGTGGAGATTGTTCTCAAGGTTATGTAGAGGCTTTGAACCCCACAGAGATGCATTCTCAGCCATAGATAAGTTGAAAGACTTCTAATAACGTGCCCCTTTTTATTGAACATGTTCCGATGTCTCTTTTTACATTGATAAGCTTCACCCGTGGCTCACATACAGGAAGTGATAGAAAGGGTAATTGCATAGATTGGAGCTGGGCTTCATTGATTTCTCTGACATCACTGACTTCATGTTTCCCCCAACTTCTCTCCATACCCACTCCAGAAATGTCTCTATCAACTGCTAAATATTAACCCACCCAAATCTCGAAAGCTGGAAGAGCATGTGTTTACTCATGCTAATTAAAATATGATATTGATTATTCACCTGCAATCCAACTAAATAAATAGATATTTCAGTCCATGGTTTTGGAGAGATAGCATGCAATAATGTTTCCTCTGAAATAAATAGTTCTGCTTTGAAATTTAAACACCTAATTGTGGTGAAAGTCTTCCATAAAGTTTGGACGCTAGAGCCAGAAGTCACTTCACAAGGGCTTGTTTTGAGCTGTGCAAACTCCAAGAGAGCAGAAACCAAGACGAGAGTAGAAGCATGCACGCTCTGCTCTAGGCTGTTGTAGGACACAGAAGAAGATGCCAACCTGACAACAACAAAGAGGAGAGCTGTAAATAGAGGGGCAGTGCTTCTCACGGGCCAGCTGGGATTTAGAAATCTCAGGGTGCTTGGATTCCCAAACTCCCCATAGATACACAATCATCTCCTGCTTACAGGGAAGCAACTTATTTTGCTGATATTTTGTGACAATATTCTTCAAATATCAACCATACAGGTGGTACACTGTAGACAGTTGACTTTAAAAAGAAACCAGAAACTGGCCAAGTTCTTAACAGATTCAAGATTTTATATGTAAATATATGGATGTGTATGCATTTGATGTTGTGTTTTTATATAATCCTTATCAAATTAAAGATTTTTTTCTTATTAGCAGTTTTCTGAGAGTTGTATTTTTAATCATAAATGGTTAAAAATTTTATCAAGATATGCTTCTGCATTTGTAGTTATACTTGTATTTTTATTTCATTTTAATCCATTAATATGCTGAATTAAATTTTTGGGTTTAAGTAAATTATGATTTGCATTTCTGAGAAAATACAAGATTATGATTTTTAATACACTATTGAATTTAGTCAACTCATATTTCACTTTTATATTTGCATCTAAATTTTACATAAGATGGGTAGATTTTTTTACATTGTTCTTAATAATATACGCAAATTAATACAACTTCAAAAAATGCGTATTGGTGTAGCTTGCTAAGAAATTGTGTTCACTTGCCACATCCAGATTATGAACTTCAGAATGTTTTCAAGATCCTGGAGGTAGGTAGCTGTTGGCTTTAGTTTAGCATTGCCGTCAGGACCAAGTATCTGTGATTCTCCTAAGACTTTCCCTCATTGACTAATAGTGGTTTTGTTGGAGCTCTAAACACCTTGACAAGTTCCAGGTCGCAAGAATGAGAAAGACTAGACAAAAGCAAGAGCTTTCCATAAAGTCAATCAATCACCTCTGCTTACATCTCTTTGGCCAACTTTTCTCCAAAGAATGCTGGGAATGCAGTTTATTTAACAAGGCAAGTTCCCATCCACCACAACAGGGATTTTCTTAATGAAGAAAAACTTATGCATCTTGCTTAACTGAAACTTTACGCCCATTGATTAGTAACTCCCCATGCTCCCCTCGCACCAGCCCCTGGCAACCACCATTTCAGTCTTCGATTCTATGAATTCGACTATTTTAGATACCTCATTTAAGTGGACTCATGCAGTATGTATCTTTCTGTGACTGGCTTATTTCACTTAACATTGTGTCCTCAAGGTTCATCCATGTTGTTGCATATTGCAGAACTTCATTCTTTTTAAAGGCTGAATAGTATTTTACTGTCTGTGCTGACTACTTTTTCTCTATCCATTCATCCGTCAATGGGCATTGTGGTTGTTTTACGTCTTGGCTATGGTGAATATTGCTGTAATGATCACAGTCATGCTAATGTCACTTTGACATCTTAATTTGAATTCTTTTAAATAAATACTCAGAAATGGAATTGCTGTATCACATGGTATTCTGTTTTTAGCTTGTCGAGGAATCTCCATACTGTTGTCCATAGTGCCTGCACCATTGTGCATTCCCACCAACGGTGTGCAAGTGTTCCAATTTCTCCATGTCCTTGCCAACAATTTTTGTTGTTCTTATTATTAATAGTCATCCTAATAGAACAAAGGTGGAAGTATCACACTTCCTATTTTTAAAATATATTAGAAAACTACAATAATCAAATCAAACCAGTATGGTATTGGCATAAAGACAAACATATAGATCAATAGAAGAAATAGAGAGCCCAGAAATAAAACCACACATGTACAATCAACAGATCTTTGACAAGAGTGTGAAGAATACATGATGGTGAAGAGTTAGTCTCTCCAACAATGGTGTTGGAAAAGTCGAATATCACATGAAAAAGAAAGAAATTAGACCCTTTTTTTACACCATACAAAAAATCAACTCAAAATGGATTAAAGACTTAGATGTAAGACCTGAAACTGTAAACTCCTTGAAGAAAACCTAAGGGAAAACCTTCATCACACTGACCTTGGAAATCATTTCGTAGATATGGCACCAAAAGCACAGGCAACAAAGAAAACAGACCAGTGGAACTACATCAAACTAAAACCTGCAAAGCAAAGGAAACAATCAACAGAGTGAAAAGACAGAAGGCAGTGGAATGGCAATATTTAAAGTTCTGAAAGTAATAAGAAAACCTGTCAATTGAGAATTCTGTGTCTGGCAAACATGTGATTCAAAAATATGAGAGAAATTCAGATATCCCCAGATAAACAAAAGCCGAAGGAGTTCAGCAACACTAGGTCTGTTCTCTAAGAAATGCTACAGGGACTACCTCAGGTTGAAGTGAAAGGATGCTAGAAGGTAACTCAAAGCCTTAGGAAGAAGTCTCAAGCTAATTTTTTTAAAATATTTCAAATCAAATGAAAATACAGCTTTTCAAAATTTGCGGGATGTGGTGAAGAGTGCTTAAATAGCAATTTATAAGATTGAAATTAATACATTCAAATAGAACGTATTTAATACATATGTGTTAAGAAAGAAGACAAATTTAAAATCAATAATTTAAGCTTCTACTTTAGGAAATTAGAAAAGGAAGACTAAGTTACATACAATATAAGTACAAGAGAAGACAGAAAAGTCAGAACAGAAATCAATGAACTAGAAAACAGGAAAAAAATAGAGAAAGCCAATGAAACCAAAACCTGTTTCTCTAAAAAGATTACTAGAATCAGTAAGACTCTAGTTAGATTAACAAATAAAAAAAAAAGAAGGCAAATTACTAATAGGCCAATGAAAGAGGGGCCAACACTACTAATCCCATTTAAATTAAAAGCATAAAAAAGAAATAGAATGAACAACTCTATGCTGACAAATTTGATAACCTACATGAAATGGACCAATTACTTGAAAGACACAATCCATCAAAATTGATGCGAGGAGAAATAGATAATATGAATGGGCCTATAATCTATTAAAGAAATTAAATAGACAATTAATAACCTTTAAAAACATAGAGAACCAGGCTCAGAAGTTTTCACTCATAAGTTCTATAAAACATGTAAAGAAGGAATAATACCAATTCTCTGCAATCTCTTCCAGAAAACAGAGGCAGAGGAAATACTTCTTAACTTATTCTGTCAGACCAGAATTAACCTAATAGCCAAACCAGAAAGGACTTCACACCATGACCAGCCCAGAGGGCCAAGTCGTCCAGCCTAAAGGGCAGGACATCAAGCCCCAGAGGATTGTTCTCAGGCCTAGACACCTAATGGAACTTCTGCTGGGTCCAGGACTTGCCCCAGGCTAATGACCCCTTTATTTCTTCCATTTTCTCCCTTTTGGAATGTAAATATCTAATGTATGCTTGTCCCACAATAGTTTTTTGCAAAAAGATAACTTGTTGTTTAGTTTCACAGGTCTATAGATGGAAAAGAATTTTGCTCCAGAATGGATCATACCCTGAGTATCACCCATACCTAATTTAGATGGTTTCAATGATGAGATTTGGAATATCTTTCTGTTGAGATTTAGATGAGATTTTAAATTTAGACTTAATGCTGGAGTGGCTTAAGACTTTGGGGGGATGTTGGAATTAGGTGAGTATATTTTGCATGGGGATGGACATAGATTTTGTAAGATCAGAGGGTAGACTATAGTGGTTTGAATAGTGTTTCCCTAAAATTTATGTCTACACAGGACCTCAGAATGTACTCTATTTAGAAATAGTCTTTAAAGGTGTAAATAGTTAATTTAAGATAGGATTATACTGGATGAAGATGGGCCCTAAATCCAGTGACTCACGTCTTCATAAGAAGAGAAATGGCACAAGACATCCACACAGGGAAGAAGGAAGAGATTGGAGCAATGCAGCTACAAATCAAGGAAAGCTAGGATTGCTGTCAATCATCAGAAGCTAGGAGAGAGGCATGAAACAGATTCTCCTCCAGAGCCTCAAGAAGGAATTAATCCTGCCCACACCTGGATTTTAGGCTTTTGGACTGCAGAATTGTAAGAAAATAAATTTCTGTTGTTTTAAGCCAATCAGTTTGTGGTAATTTGTTACAACTGCCCTAAAAAACTATTATACATAATGATATTTTAGTATAGGTTAATAAACAATCTTTATAAGAATTTAAATTACTGTAGTTATTATATTAGATAACTATTATGAGTAATGAAAATTATCAGTGTAAGGTACTCATATGCATACAATGAAAAACATCACAAAAACTAGCTTTTATGTGTTCTTCAATAAACAGTTCACTAAATTATGGTTATGTACTTCAGACTCTTTAATCATTCTTTATTTGACAAAATAATTGGATGAGATTTATCTAAAAGTAAAATCTTAACTGTTTATTGAATGTAAAATGTTTTTTATTGATTTTCCTTAGAGTTATTTATATTTTGACAACATATTAATAGTTAGGCATTACAACATTAATGTATGTTAATTTATCTCTGCATTTATGTCGTTTACCATGTATTTGCTAACTCGGCATTGAGTTAGTCAAAAAGAAATTGAAAATATTGCTAGATAAAATAAACTTTTAAAAAAGACAATATTTTAACAACTATTATATGCATGATATATTTTTATACTTAATATTGATTTAAACAAATTTCTCAAACATTTTCTAAACATTAGCTATATGCCAGGAACTGTGATTGATTATTTCACTTTTCCCTAGAATGGAACAACTTTGTGAAATGGTACTTAATAATTCTTTATTTCCTGGAGGTTGAGTGTGAAAATCTAAAATAATAAATGAAGTTTTTCAACATGATGCGTATAGTGATATACATATAATTTATTAGTTAAGATTATAATCATTGTTATCATAAATATAATTATTGATAATTTATCTATAGTAATTAATCTAGAATCCATATCTCCTGCTTTTAATCAAAATATTTTCTTTTCATTAAAACATCAAGAACTCTAGAGGCAGAACAGCTGAGAGTTGTTATTTCCAAAGCTCAGCAGCATCAAAGACGCAAGCTCCTCCTGTATTTCTTCTCTGTCCTTCTCAGTATGTCATTTTAGTCCTTACTGTGAGGAAGTTGATACAGTTACTGGCGTGAGAGGCAGAGTAGGGAATCCCATGGATAAAAAAGTTCTGATATTCCTATGTGTATCATTTTACAATCTTCATTGTTTGCCCTAGAAGCTGCCTTTCTGAAATCCCCTTATATCTCTTGGACTAGATTTTGTTGAACTATTTATTTTATAAATCAGTCACTGACAAGGGGAATGGCACCACCATGGTTATCTTTGGCAAAAATATGACTAAGTGGAGGAGGGTAGAGTTCTTTCAGAAAGTAAAAGACAAGGGGATGAGCATTAGGTAAACAACTGAAGGAGAGGCAAAACTTGACCTCTACCCATCTTAGGTTTTCAGCTGAGACTCTAACAAAAGGACAGATTAACAGGAGAAAAACAGTTTATTAATCCATGCAGGGCACATCACGCAGGAAGAACTTAAACCCAAAGTATCTCAAGACGGAGGCTTAGAATTCCAGCTGATACAGCATCTTTAACAAAGAACAATAAATTTGTAGAGAAATGTCAAGCCAAAGGAAAGCAGTGTTAGGCTTCCAAGGGTGGCAAACTATGGAAAGGTAAGACTACAGAAGGGATGGAATGAAGTAAGGTTTGTTTACAGATTCCTCTGGTGTAGCCTCTGGGCTGATAAGAATGTCTTCTCTCCTCCTGGAACGAGGAGGGTACCTTTCACATCAGGGTTTTCTCTCTTGCTTTCAGGAAGAAAAAGGAGAGTAAGAGTGTCCTTCTTGAACCTACTGAATCTTAAGTACGTTTAATGCAAAATAATCTGTATGCCAAAGTGGCATATCTTGAGGTGACATATTCTGATTTCCTTCACAATCAACACTCTCTAAACTATTTGTTTTTTAGTATGGGCACCTATCTTCCAACTCTTAGCATGGTCTGACTTATGGTCTTAACATATTTCCTGCCTTAGAATATTCAGAAAAGATAAGCGAGATGTATCTCCTCAAATCCCATACTCCTCAAGACCAGCTTTATCTTTGAATAAAGTTCTAAGGATTCCTCTTTTCTCTAGATATAAGGAGTCAATTAAACCATTATTGTCCTTATCTTCTCTCTCCCTTTCTCTTTTCTTCTGTTTTAAATTCTGGCACTGCAAATCACAAACACATGCACACACACAGTTAATTTTGTGATTTAATGGTTATTTAATCTTACTTTTTTGCAGTTGTTAGATTTTGTTTTGATTGGGTCACTCAATATGCATACTCTGGTCTCAGACTGTTAAACAACCTCTCCCCCTATTCAAAACATATTAGTTACAAATGTTACTATTATTTTAACTATCAGATTTTATTTTCAGAATAACGTTAAGTTTATAGAAAAGTTGACTAGCTAGTATGGAGATTTCTCATATACCATCCCCAAACCCCAGATTCCCTTATTATTAATATCACTCATTGGTGCGGTACATTTGTTAGAATTGACGAACCAGTATTGGTACATGTCTATTGATGAAACTCCATAATTTACATTAGGTTTACTCTTTGTGTTATATAATTCTACAGGTTGATAAAAGCATAATATCATGTATTGTCCATTATAGTATCTTATAGAACAGTTTCATTACCCTGAAAATCCCCTGTACTCCACCCATTCCTTCTTCTACCATTCCCCAAATCCTGACAATGACTGGTTCTTTTATTGTCTCTATTGCTTTGACTTTTCCAGAATATCATATCATTGGCATTATACAGTATAGTGTCTTGTCAGATTGTCTTCTTTCACCTAGCAATATGCATGTAAGATTTCTTCTGTCTTGTCTTTGCTTGATAGCTCATTTTTTTTTAGCCCTGAATAAAATTCTATTGTGTGAATGTACCACAGTTGTTCATTCATTCACCTATTGAAGGATGTTTTGGTACCTCTAATTTTTGGCAATTATGAATAAAGATGGTATAAATATTTCTGCGCTGGTTTTTGTGTAGTCATAAATTTTCAACTCATTTGAGTAAATACCAAGGAGTGTGATTACTGGATCTTGTGGAAAGTCTATGTTTAGCTTTTTAAGAAACTGTCAGACTGTCTTCTAGAGTGGGTGTATAATTCTGTATTCCCACTAGCAATGAATGATCGTTCCTCTTGCTCCTCATCCTTAGTGGCGTTTACCTTCGTCAGTGTTTCGGATTTTAACTTTCACAAAAATTTGGTTTTTGCTTAATTATCTAGAGTTGATTTTTGGTGCTTGCAACTGCAGAAGTTCAATTAATCACTTTGGGAGAGGGTGCCTTACTCATTCACTGATTTGTTTATTTATTATGTACTTATTGTGCTCTTACTTCATGCTGGATTATTCCAAGATGTTTGGGCTATGGGGTGGACAAATAATTTAAGCAAAGACAAATGTTTCTTTGCTTGAGAAATCTCAGAGTCTTGTAAAAGTTTGCTTGTATGTATAGCTTTTAAAATAAGCCTATTTCATTTTCTAAAAATGTAACTGATTATACACTCTGGCTGTAGGAAACCTATTCACATCTTTTGGAAATCTAGAACACAATAGAATAAAACTTGATTAACTTTGCCTAAACAAAAAAGTGATAATGTTCACGACAAGATGTTAGCTACTATTCTAGGGTTGAGTTTTAAAATTACTATAGAGACAGGGTTATTGTTATTGATTTAGTTTTAGTGCAAATGAGAATTCTGTGCCAGTATATCCTTTGAAAAAAGGGAATACATCTTTTTTTGAAAACTGCATTCTTATGAAACTTGACAGATGCACAATTTGGCTCTACCAATCTCCATTTTTTTTTTTTTTGAGGAAGATTAGCCCTGAGCTAACATCTGCTGCCAGTCCCTCCTCTTTTTTTGCTGAGGAAGCCTGGCCCCGAGCTAACATCTGTGCCCATCTTCCTCTACTTTATGTGTGGGATGCCTGCCACAAAATCACTTGACAGACAGTGCGTAGGTCCGCACCTGGGATCCGACCCAGCAAATCCAAGGCCCCCGAAGTGGAACATGTGATCGTAATGGCTGTAGGCCCCTGCTGACCTCCATTTTTAATCCTTTGAGTATAGAAACTTTACAATATAAAATAAAACAATTTAAAAATTTCAAATCTTTTTAAATGTCACCACTACTATTTGATGTTTCATGTTCTTGATTTTCATGAATGAAGGCAGACAAACAGTACAGATAATATTTTTAAATGTGAAGAGCTAAAATTTTACCAGATAACATTTTATCCTACATAAATTCATAATATAATATTTTCTCTTAATTGTTATGAGTAAAATTATAGGAAATATCTGTCTTATCATGTCAATGTATAGTGGTAAATACTGGATTCTCTAATAATTTGTGCAATTTTCTATAATACCTGCAAGTGTTTTAATTAGTTTAGACATAATTTATTCTTCATCTGTGATGTTTATCATTTCATTTTGTCAACTTTTATAATTATACCTGGATTTTAAGCATAGCAATTAAAACCTGTGAGTATCTGGGTTTTCTCCTAAAGTGGCAATTTCCTCCAGAATTGCTTTGTTTATGAGAATACAGCATATGTTTAGTTTTCTCCCCATATGTTTTACAAATCTGACAAACTTGGGAGGCAA
Organism: Equus asinus; assembly: GCF_041296235.1. Lineage (NCBI taxonomy): Eukaryota > Metazoa > Chordata > Mammalia > Perissodactyla > Equidae > Equus > Equus asinus. The sequence continues at coordinate 61,271,575 of NC_091800.1, forward strand.
AGCCCTGTAAGTCCCACTGTTCTAATTATTGTTATATTTATACGAACTTATTTTGAACACATTGGCTGATTAAACATATTTTTTCTCACAAAAGTTATAACGATAAAATAATTTAATAAGTTTTGTGCTAGGGTATTAAATGCAAGCCAAAAAAGTTGTGAAAAGTTAGATGAAACCTTGCATTCCTATTTTATTGCTATTACTAGTTAGCATAATGTTTTAGTTCTAATTACAAGGACCACAATTTTGTTACATAAAAGATGTTCTCTTAAACAAATAATGCTAAAATCATTAGAATGAAATCGTTAGTTACAGAATAACATTGAAATATGAATATTTTCTTTGTTAAGATGTGTCTTGCCAATAGAACCATTTTAAAATTAGTTTACAGATTGAAATAATGAAAACATGTAAAATTAATAACCATGTCACTGTAAAAACAATAGTTTCTTTTGAGTGATTTTGACACGTATCAACCCACACAAAAGTAATCTAATGTAAATAATTTAATAATTTGGTAGAAATTGTGAGGTAAATGTATTTGTTTCATGACATTTAAAGTCACGAACATTTAAAGCCATTGAACACAGAGTGATAGCAATCCCCCTTATCTATGGAGGATGCTTCCAAGACCCCCAGTGAATGCCTGAAACCACAGATAGTCCTGAATGTTACATATGCTATGTTTTTTCCTATACGTGCATATGTTTAATAAAGCTTAATTTATAAATTAGGCACAGTAAGAGACTAACAGCAATAACTAATTATGAGATAAAAGTTATAGCAATATACTGTAATAAATGTGAATGTGATCTCTCTCTCTCTCAAAATACCTTATTGTACCATATTTTCCAACTGCCGTTGACCTCGGGTAACTGAAACTGGAAAGCAAAACCACAGGTAAGATGGGACTACTGTATGCTAAATTTAAACGATGCGTTTCTATAATTTGCCCTTTCACACGCCATTGTGTGTAACAAATACGTGGCTTATGCAGTCAAATAGTCAGTCTCTGTTGGTACTGACATTCTATTTTTGACAGTATATGTATAGCGATATAATTAGCAGTTTTAAGCTGCTATGTCTCTTTTTTCAATAAACATTTCAATGTTCTTGTAAGCATCTCATTTTTTTGCCTGCCTGGTACTTTTACTGCCACAAACTCCTGAGGCAAAATTCCTATCCTTCCCTTAGCCAACGTATTTTGGAAAAAGCAACTCTTTGCCCAGCTCCAGGGCTTGTCATTTGACTCAAAACTGGCCAACCTATAGCCCCCATTACACGGTGCAAAGTGACTGGTTCATGGATGGACGCAAACCTGAAGCAAGACTCGTTGGCAAATGAGACTAAAAGCTCATAGATTGCTCGAGCAATCTCTAACGGTGTTCCTGAGAGAATGAGAGGCATTCTTGGAACTGATATCTCATTGACACAAGGGGAGTCTGTCTTGTGGTCGTACAAACACAAAGGATAGGAGAGCCAGAGATGGGGAAAGCAGAAGAAATCTATAAAGATAATTTGTCCTGGATTCAGTAGTGCCAGAGGTAGAAAGATGTTCTTCCCTTGGATTTTTCAGTTATAATGGCCAATAATTGTTATCTTATTTAAGCCAGTTTTAATTGTTCTCTTCCAATTTTAATCATTTTATTATTAAATAACATATCCACAGGTAACCTTGGCAGTCATTATGAAAATTTACATCCCTGCTCTGTCAGTTAAGTTCCATCTTTTAGCCTCTCCTATTTTGTGATCCTAACACCTACTTGCTGGCCAAACATCATAGTCTGTTATAGTAGCCTACGGTCAACACTAACCTATGGACAAGAGCCCCCAATAACCTTTGCTATGTGGAGTATCCTCTAGATCTGCTCATCGCCTCTCCTCATCCACTCCAAGTTCAAATGTTGTTTGACTCTTGTAGTTGCAAAAATATTGTACTCATTAGCCCAGCTCATTTAAATACAGATGTCTAGGCTTTCAGTCAAATTTTTCTCTGTGTTTATGACTTTTGCTTACATTTTATGACAAAATTAACATAAATGCATTTATAGTAATAATAATGAAATAGCAGTAATCTCTGATGTTTATAGGGAATGCTATATTTCACAGAGGGATTTTCAAAAATATTGTCTCATTTGATTCTAATAACAACGTTATAAGGTAGACTATATTATATTCCACCAAAAACATGAAAACTTAAAGAATTTAATCGATTTTCTCTGGGATACAATTAAAACAGAAACTCTTATTCTGAAAAAAAATTCACATTATTTGTCGTTTCAATAATAACACATATGTTTTATATTTCCAAATTATTTCATACGTTTCTTATGTAATTTACTAAAATTTTATCAGTTCGTCAACTATATATTTTCCAGATTACCAAAATAAATTGTTATTATCTTGATAGTGAAACAAAGTTTCATGATTGCAAATAAATGCATGCTGGGCTTCCTTTTCACACTTTTTCCAAATCCAGCCTCCTGGCTAACACATACCTTCAGAGAGTAAAATCGTATTCTAGTGACATGGTTATACCTTCTCATCATTCTTAGTTTCACTTCATTTAATTTTTGACTACTGCCAGTCAAAAACAAACCTAATTTATAGAACATTGGCACTTGCACAGACCCACAACATTATCCTTGAAGACAGTATGTTGATCTCTAGTTTTATATTTGAATGTTGAAAATGAGAATGAACAACAGCTCCCCAAAATAACTCATGGTAATGATAGTGCAGTACCAATGCAATTAATTTACTGCACATTCCTCTCCAGTGTGAAGGGTAACAATGCAAGAGATCGATATCACGTAATTAATAATTCAACTATTTCATTTGTATTATTAATGAATGTTAATATAGATGGCAATGAATTTCATTAATGAGGTTTAAAGAAAAGTACAGAACAAATATGAGGCTTCTCATACATATATCTTATGATTAGATGCAAAATTATAGTTACCTAACACTTTCAAATAAAACTACTTTTTAAAATATCAGACTAATATTAATTGATAATTGTTTTAAAGTATTAAGAGCTGACATAATAGCATGTTTTGTATATTTATGGGAAAATAATACTAAAAAAGTTGCAAGAAGGACTAGGTAGATTATGTCTGAATTTAATATTAACCAAATGTCCCAAAAGAAAAATTATGTAAAATTTTGTTATGTAAAAATTCTCAAAAACTAAATAAGCAGCAACACATTTTTTATTGAAACGTGATTTAAATTTCTAGGTTTGTGTCTAAATAAATTGTGCCACAATATTTTCAGTTCCAGTCTTTAGCTTTGGAAGTGCTGAACTTTCTTCTAAATAGAGTTATTAAAAGCCCATATTGGTATAGCACCTCTAGGTTTCTTAATGTAGATTAGTTTACTTAATTACCTAAATGCACATGATCTCATTTGGTTCTCATTAAGAGCAATATGTTGGTCATTATCAATTTACAACTTTTAAAAATGAAGATTTAAGATTAAATAACTGACGCAAAGTCACCAATTTGGTAAACTGTAATGTTAGGATCAAACTTAGGAATTCCAAATTTATGTACTTTTAAATTCATCTTTTGATCCACTATGGAGTCTCTTACAGGCTCTGACTTACTGTAATCAGGGCATTGTAAGATTAAAAATAGATTCTTACTTGGGTAACTTAGATGGATTGCCACATTTTGCCAGCGAGTAAATATGAATTGATATTGTTCATTAACAGTCAGATGAACTGCTTTTCAGAGATCACATTATTAATGTTGACCCAAACAATAGCATTACAAAAATCAACAAATCTTGTGGTTTTAGTTGTAGACCATGTGTAATTCTGAAATAAACCCTGACAGAAGTGGTTCTGTTCCTTATTCAAAAACTCTCCCAACGCTTTGTAAAACCTAGCTCTTCTTTATAATTACCATATCAGAGGGCAAACTCTTCTTTCTCTCTTTCTTTATTCTCTCTTTTAGTGTGAATGTTTGTGTGTGGGGTGATTTTGTGTAATTTATATTCCTGGATTGACCTACGTATCCTAAAAAAGTTTGAGCTGGTGTTTCTTTACTATTATGAAAATAAAGAAAGGTTTATAACAAAAAGAATTATCTTCACTATATTTCCAGCAAAAAATTAAGCAAGATGGGTCTTATGACTGCTTTTTTTGCAACAACATACAAAGTCACTCATCTAGGTAGCATTACATGTCATTGAATTGAGAGATTGAATATGCAAGTGGACAATGGCCAGATCTAAAACCAGAACATTGACCCTCAGCCCACAGCAACCTGCCCAGGAAACAAAGCACCGTAACCACAATAAAGGAACCAAGAAGCCAGACTGCCATCAGTCAGACTTGCAGGAAGCTAGATTGCCATCTCTAGGGACAATCCAGGAAGCCAAACAATAACTTTTGGAACAATCAGTTCCAAATGGTCAGGGTTTATTAATGACTCACAATTCCCCTAATTTTGTCCTCACTTCCAACTTAGGATCAACCAGAGGAAGCCAACTATGCACCCCTCACCAATCACAAAGGATTCCCTCCTAGTTAGCACAACTACAGCTTCCCCATCCCAGCAGCCTTCGATCGGGACACACTTAAAGCAGTTCCTTTCTTCCACTCTGAAGCTTGCCCACTCCTCTGCCTGCCTTTGAGTCTCTGCCAAAATGCAAGTGATGGCGACTGACTCTCTTGCTATACCAAGCTCTGAATAAACAGCTGTTGCTTTTTAATTAATGGGTCTTCATTTATTTCTACAGGATCTTCTTGAAGTAGAGATTGCCATTCTTTCTCCAGGACACTTTAAACTCTCAAATCTTTATTTACAATGCTCAAAAAGCACTTTATTTTTCAATTCTTGACAACTCCTTCCCTAATTTCTTCTAAGTAATATGTAAGTTGATATGGTGTATTCATTCTTTTTGGTCTTTACTCTTAAGACTTAATTCCAGGGGCCAGTTTGGTGGCATAGTGGTTAAATTCAGGATTAACAGCTATGTTAGATTTACCAGGACAGTAGCATTTAAACATGTCTCGAATTATGCCATGATCTTGATTAAAGGAAATTTTCCTTAAAAATAAATTTTGTTTAGGGGGCCGGCCAGGTGGCACAGCAGTTAAGTTTGCACTTTCTGGTTTGGTGGCCTGTGGTTCGCTGGTTCAGATCCTGGGTGAGGACCTGCACACTGCTTATCAAGCCGTGCTATGGCAGGCATCCTACATATAAAGTGGAGGAAGATGGGCACGGATGTTATGTTCCTCAGCAAAAAGAGAAGGATTGGAGGCAGATGTTAGCTCAGAGCTAATCTTCCTCAAAAAAAAAAAAAGAAGAAAAAAATTTTCTTTAGAACTCATAAAAGTTGTTAATCATTTTTTTTGTTGTTAGTGCTGTTACTGCTGACTCTTAGCAACACTGTGTACAGTACAGCAGAACGCTGCCCAATCTTTTTTACACCATCCTCTCATCTTCCAGCGCTATATCAGACAATGCTCTGCTGCCATTAATAGGATTTTCGTGGCCAATTTTTTTGGAAGTGGGTGTCCAGGTCCTGCTTCATAGACTATAAGCTTTGTTAAAACCTGTTCTCCATGGGTGATGCTACTGGTATCTGAAATACCAGTGGCATGGCTTTCAGCATCACAGTAACATTCAGCCACCACAGTATGACAACCAATAGATGTGTAGTGTGCTTCCCTGACTGGGAAAGGAACCTGGGGTGTGGCGGTGAAAGCCAGGAATCTTAACCACTAGACCACATGTTAATCTTTTAAATGGCCCACATTAAAATAATAATATCTAACACTGCAAATAGAAGGGTAACTTTTGGTTACCTTTTTGGTAATATTTTGGTAAATATTTTTTAAATGAGGAAATTAAGGGTCAGGTAAATTATATGAAATGCCCAATATCTTGTCAACCTACAAAAACAGAAACCAGTTTAAGAGGAAAAGTGTTTACCTGAGATTGAACAATTGCAATTCTGGAAGCACAGACTCAGGTAGCAACCCAAATATTACAGGAGAGGGTTTTATGGAAAAAGTGAGGATGAGGTAAGTTGTATTAAAGAAGAGTTCATTGGTGTTAGATGAAGTAAGGCAGAGTTTGAACCTCATAGGTACAAACATAGGCTTGAGATTTGACCATTAGGCAAAAAGCTAGACTTGTATTTCATTGATTGGTTAGAGATCCAGTTATCAACAAAGTCCAGATTTAACAGTCCTTGCAAACTGGATATTCTTGTCCTCACTGACTTCTTGGAAAATTGACAGCTTCCTCCAGTCTGAAACATAAAGAAAACAAGACATGCAAGGCAATTGCTCTGAAATGGCTATTGTGGCTCTATAGTAATATGGCTCCACTCATGTCATCTTCCACGTTTTTCCCTCTTGATCAAGATCTTTCTCCGAAAGCATGGATGATCAAACTGGAAAGTATTGCTGATAGACTATTGGAAAGCATTGCTGATCAATCATCAAAATATCATTGGTTCCTTTTCCCCAAGAAGGGTCATTTCAGTTATGTCATGTGCCACATAGAAAGGAAACTGGTTTCCTTAGGATCCTTCAGGCCATATTTGAGGAACAAGAGTGACAGAGCAGAGGAAGTTTCTACCATCAAGATTTTTTAAGGGTAATCATCTTCTGCAGTTCCTTGAAGCTTCTCATATGAAGTTTCACAAGCCTTAGTAAACATTTTGGATTGCTGAGCCACTATTATCTGAGTGGTGTTCTCATAACATCAAGCTATGCAGAGGAGAGAAAGTTTTACAACAATAAGAATTCCTATAATAACAAAATCCTAGATCCAAATTGGAGAATAGACTTGAGCCAAGAGGCAATGTCTTGAACCAGCTGAAGAGATCAAACCACTGAATGGCAGCGGGCACTGCATTTAACCATTCTGCTTGTGCCCACATTCTGCCTAGTTCTGTCTCTATCTTGCCAGTGGTGTTTACCCAAGTAAATCAAGAAGAATTTGCAAGAGTTAGAAATGTTACCTCTTAGATCTCTGAAGATTTGATTAGTTAGGCAAGAATGTCTAGACACTTAGTGCAATGAAGTAGGGGAGGAATGGCAGAGAGATTGGTAATTAAATGTACTAAAGAATTCTCTAGAGTCATGTACAGAATGAATCTTCTGATAACAAACTCAACAGTCAGAAAGATTTTACGCTTTTGTAATACACTGGGAGACATGGATAGGAGTATTGTCTTTCAAGGAAAGAGAAGGAGATAATAAAGAAAGAAGCAACAGTGAGTAAAAACTGTACAGATCTGGTCCAGCCATCTGGGGAAATCTGTCCGTCTCAGATGTTGGTTACTTCTTCTCTTCCTAGTCAATTTGAGTTGGAAGCCTCTAGCATTGGTACAGGACCAGATGTCAGGTGGAACTTTCCTTAGTTGAGAGATGTATCTCCAAGGTTCAATACCTTGTAGTTCTTCAGGGGTGTCAGTGGTCGGGAGCACTTGGTAAAGTCCTTTCCAATGGGGCTCGAGGGCTGCCTTCCTCTGATGATGCTTCCAGAGTACCCAGTTAACAGGCTACAACTGTGATCACCAGGATTCCTTAAATGGGTATCTGGGAAATCTTCTTCAACCTGTTGGTGATAGGCTTGCGTGTAAGACATTAGAGACTTCCTGTAGTTGGTCACACTACCATAAGACAACAAGGGATCAACAGAAGGTTGTATACCAATGGACACTCATGTGCTGGTGACCATCCCATGTGGAGTCAGTTCATGTTTTCCAAAGAGGATACTATGAGCAGTATAGGACACCAAAGGCAATATCTTAGGCCAGGGGAATCCAGTCTCTAAATATATAACAAAGCTTCAAAGGCAATTAACAGGACCAGAATCCAATATCTATAAAAGTGCAAAGATCAATTTTCTTTCCACAATCTTTAGTCTTTATTATCCCACCATCACTTGAAAGAGCTACAAAACATAGGAATATACTTATTGTTTGAATATTCTGATATTTTTTAAAACGTTAAGAGAATGTGCATGCATATTTTAATATTACACATTCATATACTATTTTATTAGAATAAATTGTAAAATGAGGTTAAAATTCTAAAAGAGTAAAGCAAAACCCCAGAATTTTGTAAAATTTTTCTTTTTATTTTCCAATGTTCACCAAATGCAGTGTTAAAAGATAAACTGGGGCATATTAAAATTTTAAAGTTTATTTGAGCAAAAATACACTCAAATAGGGCAGCGTCAAGCCAGAAGTGGATAAGGACACTCCGACAGAAACTCAGGGAGAAATTTTTATAGCAAAAAGGCAGAAGCAAAGTAAGAAAATTACTGGGTGTCTCTTGCTTAAGGCATACTTGGTTGTTAGTGATTGGCTGTCCTTAGCACTTTGGTTTCACAATCTTGAGGCATTTACAGGCTTAGGTTTTGGTTTGTTTACATAGGCTGCCAGGGCATTAGAGACACCTCAGTCTAATGGTCACTTCATTTAATTAATTTAACAATTAGAAATCTTTATCACTCAAATGTATTTAAGCATATGTTTACACTTAGAAAATATTATGTGATCTAACACATTAACCTGATTAGTAATTGTGAAATGTAAGCAGTTGCTAAAGTTGATACCTCTTAAAAAAAAAAAAAAAGGTTTGAAAGCAAGACCAAGTCTTCTTGAGACAGTACTATTTATAACTTCAAATAAAGTTGAAAGTAAAATCAGAATTTCAGACAAGATCAAGGCATCAATCAAAATAAATGCTAGGAATCCATGACTAGAGATGATAATAGAAAATATAATTGAATGTCATGAAGAAAGATAAGCAAATATGAACCAGAAGCAGAGGATTTTGAGAAAAACAAGAGATAAAAATAAAACTCTGGAACTATTCTGGAAGCTTCCTTTTCAAGTTCACTTAGGGAAATTGGTTAGCCATTTTTGTCAGTGTTTCTCATTAAGTTAGACCAGGATTAGTATGATCAGAAAAGCAGAGACATGTAAGTGTGTATGGAGACATACCTTGAAAGGCAAACAGGAAATCTAAAGTTGTGAATTCTATTTATAAAGCTATGTGAATTTTCACTCTATTTCCTAGGATATGAAATGCTTTTTGATCAAACTTTCTCTTCTAGGTTCAGGCACGGCACCACACACTTGCAATGGAAACAAATTAACAAAAACTGTAGGTTGAGACAAAGAATTTCAGACAATTTATGCACTTTGAATAACAGCTAAGTATCTGCAATGTACTAGGGACTCAATGTTTATTGGTTGTTTTGAGGATGTATGAACGTGCTGGTTTTACAGATACTGCAAATAATGACAACTAATTAACATTTGTATCAATATATCATCTTCAATAATTATTGGTTATATATTATTTTTCCTGAGAGCTTTCATTGTTCAGATATAATGAAATTTTAATGTTTTAAGAAAACTTTATCCATATTTAATAAAAAATTCAAATAAACATAAATGATAATGAAGTAAGCACTTATTGTCTAATTTATAAACACATCATGTAAGGAATTCCCTTAGGTCACACAACTCCAGAACTCTATAACACTTCAGATTTTTCTTATTAACAACTATGAAACAAGAAAACCAATCAAAAACTGTTACCTCAATGGATGGATAGATAAATAAATTTATAGAATAGATTGAAGGAACTCAGTCAAAGGTCAGTTTTCTTTTGAGAAATTTTCACTGTTTAAATTCTTGGAAGGTATGCTGAAACTGAGGTTGTTACTCATAGCATGGCATGTAGGAACATCTAAACTGTGGGTACCGGTTTGAAGTTGGTTGAAATTTTTTTCTTTTTGTAGACTACTTTTTAAGAACAATTTTAAGTTTACAAAAAAATTGAAAGGTACAGATTTTCCCACATATCTCCTGCTCCGCACCTGCATAGCCTCCTTCACTGTCAACATCACTCACCAGAATGATGCATGTATTACCAAGGAGGAACCTACATTGACACATCATAGTCACCCAAAATCTATAGTTTACCTTACGGTTCACTTTTGATGGCGTACATTCTATGGGTTAGGACAAATTTATAATAATGTATATCCATCATAATACTAGACAGAGTAATTTCACTGCCTTAAATTTCCTCTGCAGTCTGCCTATTTATCTCCTCCCTCCCAGCCCCTACCCCTGGCAGCTACTGATCTTTTTATTGTCTCCATAAGTTTTGCCCTTTCCAGAATGTTGTATGGTTGCAATAATACAATACGTGGCCTTTTCAGATTAGCTTCTCCCACTTATTAATATGCATTTAAGTTTCCTCCGTGTCATTTGATAACTTGATAGCTCATTTCTTTTTAGCACTGAATAATATTCTATTGTCTGGACATACTAGAGTTTATTTATCCATTCACCTACTGAAGGACATCTTGGTTGCTTATAAGTTTTGACAATTATGAAAAAGCTGCCACAAACATTCACCTGCAGGTTTTTGTGTAAACATAATTTTTCAACTCCTTTGTGTAAATATCATGGAATGTGATTGCTGGATCATAAGGTAAGTGTTTCTTTAGTTTTATAAGAAATCACCAAACTCTTTTTTGAAGTAGCTGTACCATTTTGCATTCCCACCAGCAATATGTGAGAGTTCCTATTTTTCCACATCCTTGCCAGCATTTGACATTATCAGTGTCCCAGATTTTAGCAATTCTAATAGCTATGTAGCAGTATCTCGTTGTTTTAATTTGCATTTCAGTTATGACATATGATGTGGAGTATCTTTTCATATGCTTATTTACCATCTGTATATCTTCTTTCATGAGGCGTCTGTTAAGGTCTTGGGCCCATTTTTTAATCAGGTTGTTTGTTTTCTGATTGTTGAGTTTCAAGAGTTATTTGTATAGTTTTGATAACAGTCCTTTATGAGATGTGTCTTTTGCAAATATTTTCTCCCAGAGTGTGGCTTGTTTTCTCATTCTCTTGACATTATCTTTCACAAATAAGTTTTCAATATTAATGAAGTTTTTAATTTTAATGAAGTCCAGCTTATCAATTATTTCATGGATTGTGCCTTTGGTGTTGTATCTATAAAGACATCACCATACCTAAGGTCATCTGGCTTTTCTCCTATGTTATCTTCTGGGAGTTTAATACTTTTGCACTTTACGTTTATGTCTTTGATTTATTTTGAGTTAATTTTTGTGATGTGTGTAGGGTTTTATGTCCCTATTGACTTTGGTGCTTGTGGATGTCCAGTTGTTTAGAATCTTTTGTTGAAGAGATTGCCTGTGCTCCCATTATATTGCCTTTTCTCCTCTGTCAAAGATCAGTTGAATATATTTTTGGGGTATATTTCTTCACTCTGTATTCTGTTACATTGATCTCTTTGTCTGTTCTTTTGCCAATAACACACTATCTTGAATGCCATAGTTTACAGTAAATTTTGAAGTTGGGTAGCATCAGTCCTTCAACTTTTTCTCCTTCAATATTGTGTTGGATACTCTAAGTCTTTTGCCTCTCCATATAATCTTTAAAATCAGTTTGACAGTATTCACAAACTAACTTGCAGGACTTTTGATAGGGTTTTCATTAAATCTATCTCTCAATTTGGAAAAACTAACATCTTGACAATATTGAGTTTTCTTATCTGTAAACACGAAATATTTCTCCATTTATTTAGTTCTTTTTTTCATTTCATTCATCAGAGTTTTTCAGTTTTCCTCATATAGATATTGTAAATATTTTATTAGATTTGTACCAAACTACTTCATTTTTGGTCGGTGCTAACATAAATAATATTGTGTTTTTCATTTCAGATTCCTCTTATTCACTATTGGTATATAGGAAGGCAACTGACTTTTGTATATTTGTCTTGTACCTTGCAAACTTACTATAATGACTTATTAGTTTCAGAACTTTTTTTGTTGATGCTTATGGATTTTCTGTGTAGACAATCATGGCATTCACATGCAAAGACAGTTTTACGTCTTCCTTCCTTATCTTTATATCTTTTATTTCCTTTTCTTGTCTTATTGCATTAGCAAGGACTTCCAGTACAATGTTGAAAAAGAATGAAGAATGAGGATATTCTTGCCTTCCACAAGATTATAGTGGAAAAGTTTCTAGTTTTTCACCATTAAGTATGATGTGACTTGTAGGGTTTTTTGTAAGTAGTCCTTATCAAGATGACACAAATTTCCGATTATACCTAGTTTACTGAGAATTTTTATCATGAGTGAATGTTGGACTTTTTCCAAATGTTTTTTCTGCATCTATCTATATATTCGTGTAGTTTTTCTTTTTTAATGTGTTGATGTGATGGATTACATTAATTGATTTTCTAATGTTAAGTCATTCTTGCCTAACTGGGATATATGTCTCTTGCTTTTGGTTTATAATTCTTTTTATACTTGTTTTGTTTTGACTTGCCAATGTTTTGCTGAGAATTTTTGCATCTATACTCATGAGAAATATTGATTTGTAATTTTCTTTTCTTGTAATATCTTTGTCTTGTTTTGGTATTAGATTAGTGCTGGCTTCATAGAGTGAGTGAGGGAGTATTTTTTATGCTTCTATTCTTTGAAAAATATTAGAGAATTGGTAAAATTTATTCCCTAAATGTTTTGTAAAATTCACCAGTGACCCATATGGGCCTGGTGCTTTCTGCTTTGGAAGGATATTAATTACTGATTCATTCTCTTTAATAGATTTAGATTGTCTATTTCTTCTTGGGTGGGTTTTGGCAGATTGTATTTTTCAATGAATTTCATGTGGATTATCAAATTTGTGGTCATATAGTTGTTCATAATATTCCTTTATTATTCTTTTAATTTCTATTTGATCTTTAATTATGACCCTTCTTTTATGTCTGATAGTAATTTGTGTCTTCTCTCTTTTTCTTTAGTCTGCCTAGTTAGAAGCTTATTGATTTCATTGAACTTTTCCTATAACCAGCTTTTGGTTTTGTTTGTTTCCTCTGTTGATTTCCTTTCAATTTCCTTTTCATTGATTTTCAATTTCATTATTTCTTATTTGTCAAATTATGAGATTAAAATGTTTACAAAGTTGAAGATAAATGACACTACTATATCTTGCTGAAAGAAATCTTTCGTTTTAATGTCAATTTGTCACTATCTATCAAAGTATAATTGGGGGAAAAAAACCCTAAACTTGAAAACACAGGATTATAATTCAAAATTCAAAACGTAAGTTTAAGTAATTATGACTATATTTTTAGTGAAATGTGAGGTACAAACTTAATGCTTATATGCTTTCTCAGAAGTATTAATAATTAACATTTAGTTATCTGTTCCACTTAAGTTGATGAAAAGACAGAGGTTATATCGTATTTAAGTAGCACATACAATTCATATATATTCACAGGGACCAAAACGAAGTTTTATTTAGCTTTTATATTTTTACTTCTAATCAGCCTAATGTCAGCTCATGCAAGCTCCCCACATGTGTACTGTACAATGATAATTCTAGTTGTTTTTGTTATTTTTTAGTTTAGATTTTATATCATCAATTCAAAAATACATATGCTCGATGTATAGCTAAAAAGAAAAACTCTGAAAATTAGACTGTGTCATACTGTCGGTTGCAAAATACATCTGGATTTTAAATGTTTTAAATTTTAATTTTAATGTGGAATAATTTAGAGCTCATAATTATGAAATAAGGCATTACAGGTATTTTTTACATATGATATTATTTTCTTTCAAGATGCTCTTTTTCCAATGTCCTAACAAAAATTCAATCTCTCTCTAAAATTTTTTAAGTGTATTTTTCACTGTGAACCTTAACATGATGGCTCAGGCACATTTTATTCCAGCATATACAGTCGCATGAGGACAAGCCTAACTCTGACTGCCTTGGCATAGATCCCAACTCAGCCACTCATTAATTTTACCACCTTAGCAGATTATCTAAGCTTTATAAGGCATTGTTTTCTTATTTATAAACATGGACATTATTTTATTTACTCACAGGATTGTTCTGAGGACTAAAAATGATTGCCGTCTTCAAAATGAGACCTGTGCTCCTTGGGTACATGAAATTTTTTTAATGATTATTTGGCAATAGAAAGCATTAGGGAAATCAATTTCCAGAACTTCAAATTCTACATACTCATTCCTAATAATCATCTGCCAGAGATTTTCCTGTGGGTTCTCTTTTTCAAACTCAGCTGTCATAAATTGCACACAGCACCTTCAACTTCACAAATCAGAAATGCCTGTAACCTCGTTATGGTCATCTGTTCTGGGAAGTTAAATTAAAAGTAGCCACAGAAGAATTTTTAACATATTGATATAATATTAAGAAAGTGAACCACACTAATTGTTGGGTAACCAGTTATTTTGTTAATTGGGTGTTTTCCTTTTTTTGTTTGTTTCAAGGTAATTGAAGGAGGACTTTATCAAGTTACCAGTTGATAGGTCAAGAGGCATACATTCTGGTTATAGATTACTGTATAACTTTGGCATATAAGCTTTGAGTTCAGAGATTGCATGACATGGCTTTACTCGACCACCTTCCATTTCCATTCACTTATTTATTTAAATAATTTTTCTTGAGAACTAGTTTATTTTTCTAAGGACAATGTAGGGCATCAAATTGCTGTGACATTTTATTGATATTGCACACATTTAAAGCTCCATTAAAAAATTTTAATGTTACTATTTCTAATAATCCAGAAATTCATTTTTGAAGAAGAAGAAGATTAGCCCTGAGCTAACTACTACCAGTCCTCCTCTTTTTTCTGAGGAAGCCTGGCCCTGAGCTAACATCCATGCCCATCTTCCTCTACTTTATATGTGGGATGCTTACCACAGCTTGCTATGCCAAGCAGTGCCATGTCCACACCCGGGATCCAAATCAGTGAACCCCGGGCCACCCAGAAGCAGAACATGTGAACTTAACTGCTGCGCCACCAGGCCAGCCTCTAATCCAGAAATTTTAATTTTTCTCTATTTCTGCAAATAATAACAAATTTAATGCCATTTAATTTTTTTTGCCAATTTAAAAAAAGTTGCAAAGAGGAAGTTTTTGAAAAGTCTTTTAGAGGTATATTTATAAAAATGGAGAGACCACTGATGTAGATAATACCTAACATATATTGAATGCTTATTAATTTTCAGTGGCTAATTTTAAGAATGTAAGCATTCTTTCTCACTATTTCTCAGTACAGCTCTCTTCCTGTTCTCATGTAATGGATGACAATCGTTCTGTGTGGAGAGATGAAATAACTGGTCCATGCTTGAACAGCTAATAGATATACATATCTGATTCCAGTACAGGCACTTCGACTCAAAGTTCCTGCTCTTAACCTTTACTGTGCAATTTCTCCCCGAGTCTTTAACATAGTAAGTGCTAAGTAAATGGTAACCATTATTTTAATCAGTAGTAGTAGTAACAATTTATGAATGGAAGTGTGATATCTAAAAACTGTTAGTTATAAGACCCATATTTCTGTTTTCTAATTATTATTCTACCTATTTGTGTATCTTTCTTTTTCACATCATTGTACAAGGCTAGGCTATGGCATAGATGACCAAAAAATATTTATTAGATAAAGTATTAAATAGACGAATGCCCAAATAAACAACTTTTGAAATATCTCATTTCAGAATTATATATCATTTTATTGGCATTATTATCACAGTATGGACCTTATGTTCTGGCTACTTATTTCACTATTGCATAGGAATATGTGGGAATTGAATAATCCATCTTATCATGCCATCTTCAAGAGTAAGACATGATAGCATATATTCTTTAACATTTGTTTTAGAGAAAATCCTTTGACTTCATTTTTTTCTCATATAGTGGTGGGGTTTTCCTCCACTGGTTCATTATATTGGCCCAATTTCTTATGATATTTAGGTACTGAGTGAATGCCCTGCTTGGCTTTGTGTCATATCTGTGGCCATACTTTAGATGAAGTTAAATGCTATAGAGTGGGACAGCCATTCTATTTGTGCTTTATACCATTTTTCCAGTATTTTATAAAATATTTTATAGAATTATAAGACTAATGAACACAGATTCATCAAGAAAATAATATGTTTCATTAAAACAAGAACAGAAGTAGGGGCTGGCCCCGTGGCCGAGTGGTTAAGTTTGTGCGCTCTGCTGCAGGTGACCCAGTGTTTCGTGGTTCGAATCCTGGGCGTGGACATGGCACCGCTCGTCAAACCACGCTGAGGCAGCGTCCCACATACCACAACTAGAAGGACCCACAATGAAGAATATACAACTATGTACTGGAGGGGCTTTGGGGAGAAAAAGGAAAAAATAAAATCTTTAAAAAAAAAAAGAAAAAAAAAAAAAACAAGAACAGAAGTGTCGCCATGGTCAAATAGATTGGAGACTGAATGCCCCTATGGCCAAATATGTTTGGAGGCTGCGTGCCCCTCTCTCTGAATCAGAACACGTTAGCAATTGAATATCTTAGATAATTCCTATAACAAATAAATACGCTTAAATATCCTTAATACAATCCTTTCAAATTTATTATTTATGTAATATCTATGATTATCTCTTAGAATTAATGTTCTAATGGACAGAAATGATGACAAAATTTCATATTGCTAGAAGCAATACAAGAACTTGATAACTAATTTAAAAGATAAACAATCCAGTCAGGGAACTGCCAAGATATAAATCATGAGTGATACTCTTGTTCACAAGGAAACAAAGTGATGTTTTTCACAACTCGCATTCCAGCTTTATGACCTTTAGTCAGTTATTTAATATCTCTACCCTCTGTTTTCTCGTACCTCAAAGAGCTGTGAAGCAGGGCAAATGCCAGAGTGTGGGCAAAAAAACACAGAAGAATGCCTGACACATTGTGAATCTAGTAAAGTTTTACTATGATAATGATGATGATGATGATTAAATTCTAAAATATAATTCTTGCTTTAATGTCCTCTTGGGAACTTGAATGCACATAGGACTCATTAAATCCTACATAAACTCATTTTAAAAGTCATTCTTTTTTTTTCTAGAATGTTGCTTCAGCAATAGTGTTTACTATGTGTGGAGTAGGTAGATTCATATTTTAATAAAGTTTAGAAATTCATCTTTCTTATATTGTACTTGCTCAGCTACATATTGCTTTGACTCATCCATCTATCATCTATCAATCCTCTACCCATCCATCTATTTATCTATATTATTTATCCTTTATTTTTTTATAATATAGATGAGTAGACAATTGAAATGTCTTTGCAAAATTAATAATATAGGTTAACATGCTTGTTGAAATGCTTTTTGAAGATTCAAGAGAATTACATAAATTCACCTTTTTTATATGTCTGCTCATATTTTAACATCCTGAGCGTTTACTTGGTTTTCTGTCATGGAGCTAAATAGTAAGCTAGAGATTGCTGTTGTGGGAAACATAAAGTCTGCTGTGCCATTCAGCATGGAAAGGAAATCACCTGTGGCTAGTTTGAAGTTTGTTCCTGAAATAGATGGGGATCTGTCATCACCTGCCTGATGTGATAGAGGCCCAGCAAATCCTTTTATCTCAGCTGTGCTGGTGGGAGAGTCTTTGTTTAATCGTGATGAAAACAGATCCCAGAGTAAAAAGGAAATTGGTTCCCTGCAGAACCGAAGCCTCCAAATGGCCATAAAAAATGTATGCAGGTAAACATCATTTATACAATATTGCTTTATAGCCGATTATAGGGCTCATGTTGTGTGCCATAAACTCTATGGGGGAATCAGGAGGAAAACAGTTTCTATTTCCTTGGAAGTTGTATCAGGACAACGCAACCAAAACAGTTGCTACAAGTAATCCTGGAACAGAGTTTGAAATCACATTTCTTTAAAGAACTATAACAAATACAAACCAGTAGGTAATTTGGCACAATTTTCTAAAATATGTTTATTTTAGATCATAGAAATATCAATTCTTATATACCACCAAGAATGTCTCTATTTTTTTTTTCTTTTGAGGAAGATTAGCCCTGAGCTAACTGCTGCCAATCCTCCTCTTTTTTTGCTGAGGAAGACTGGCCCTGAGCTAACATCCATGCCCATCTTCCTCTACTTTATATGTGGGACGCCTACCACAGCATAGCTTGCCAGGCGGTACCATGTCCCCACCCAGGATCCAAACCAGCGAACACCCCGTTGCCGAAGTGGAAAGTTCGCACTTAACTGCTGCGCCACTGGGCTGGACTCTATGTCTCTATTTTAACTGTGCTTTTTCAAGGGAATAATAAGTCCATTTACTCTTTAATATAACACACATTAAGGTAATGTCTCAAAAATAAAGAAAAAATTTAGAGATGTGAGAAAAGCCAAGATGGCGCCGTGAGTAGTCCTCTTTGTCTCTCGCCCTTCGAGTCTACAATTATTTGGACACTTATCGCTTGACAAAGGATATCCAGACAGCATCTCAGGACGTCTGAGACACCCACGCGACTATACATCGGAAGGCGGATGGACTTTCCTCCGGGAGGATGTGGAAATAGGTGAAAACTCTCCGACCCCGACGGGCAGCCTAGTACCCGCAAGCGGCTTTCTTCCAACGGACGCCCCCAGAGGATCCACACACATCTAGGGCAGGAGCGAGAACACAACAGAGGAGCGACGGTGGAAACAGGTGACCAGAACCCTATCTAAACCCCCTGCAATTACTCCTAAACGCAGAGGGAAACTTTGGAGTTGCACACCTGAGCCCGCGGGGAGAGTCTCTCCCCGCCATTGGCGGGGAGACCCAGCCTGGTGCTCGGGGCGCCCGGAGGGTCCCAGAGAGAGACACGGAGGGCACGGAGATCTCCCAGCTGCCGTTGCCCGCCCCGTGGGACTAGGGATTGCCGGAGATCTCGGAGATGACCGGGGCGGGGGGAATTTTCAAAGGCCGGTTCTGCGACCCGGAGGGGAAGCGCCGGAGCTCCGCCAGGCAGCAGACAAAACTCTCTGTCTGCCGTTAGCAGAGGGGCCACGCTGAGCATTCACGGCTCCGGGAGAGGCCCGGAGAGAAGCCCTGAGGGCGGGGCGACCCCCAGCTGCCGTTGCCTGCCCCGTGGGTCTAGGGATTGCCGGAGATCTCGGAGAGGACCGGGGCGGAGGGAACTTTCAAAGGCTGGTTCTGCGACCCGGAGGGGAAGTGCCGGAGCTCCGCCCGGGCAGCAGACAAAACTCTCTGTCTGCCGTTAGCAGAGGGGCCACGCTGAGCATTCACGGCTCCGGGAGAGGCCCGGAGAGAATCCCAGGGGGCGGGACGACCCCCAGCTGCCGTTGCCCACCCCGTGAGGCTAGGGATTGCCAGAGATCTCAGAGAGGACTGGGGCTGGAGAGAGTTCCAGAGACCCAGCTTAGTAGCCTAGGGGGAAACCCTACAGGCTCACAGCAGCCTTAGGGAAAGCCTCTGCACAGCACCAGTAGAAGGCACCCAGCCGCCAGCCACAAGGCTGGAAGACCCCAGGGCAAAAGCAGCATAGCTAGGTGTACTAACCACAGACTGTAGAAGATGGCAATAGCTCTCCTGCGACCCATAGAGGACAAGTGAGATTTGGTGGGTGCCGACAGCAACGGAGAGACAAATATAAGTGATCCCACCCCTGGCCGCTGGAAAAGCCCATAACACCGTTGCAGACCCCAAGGAGAGAGCACATCTAGGTGGGCTGCAACAGTAGGCACCTGCAGCCTGAAGCCCCCCTGTGACGGCCCCCACGGCAGAGGAGGGAATCCAAAGGGCCACTGTGGCTACGAAGAGGGGCCCAGGCCCAGTTAGCAACTATGGACAGGGTTCCTGGTTGGTGAAATATAAACAGCTGCTCCTCCCACCGCAGCAGCTGAAACAAGTGAAAGGAGCAACTAAACTCTATCTCCATGCGGAGGCACAAATCAACAACATCAAGCAATATGAAAAAATACATTAAATCTCCAGAACAGAAAGAAAGCAACAAATACACAGAAAATAATCCCAAAGAAAATGAGATATATAACCTAAATGACGATGACTTCAAAACAGCCATCATTAAGATTCTCAATGAGTTAAGAGAGAATTCTGACCGACAACTCAACGAGTTCAGGAACTATGTCACAAAAGAGTTTGATACGATAAAGAAGAACCAAACAGAAATATTGGAAATGAAGAACACAATAGAGGAGATTAAGAAAAATCTAGATGCTCTGAACAGTAGGGCTGATAATATGGAGGAAAGAATTAGCAATTTGGAAGATGGCAATATAGAATTGTTGCAGGCAGAGGAGGAGAGAGAAGCAAGACTTAAAAGAAATGAAGAAACTCTCCGAGAATTATCAGACACAATTAGGAGATGCAACGTAAGGATTATAGGTATACCAGAGGGAGAAGAGAAGGAGAAAGGGGCAGAAAACCTATTCAAAGAAATAATGGCTGAGAACTTCCCAAATCTGGTGAGGGAGATGGATCTTCAGGTGACAGAAGCCAATAGATCTCCAAACTTTATCAATGCAAGAAGACCAACTCCACGGCATATAGTAGTGAAGCTAGCAAAAGTCAACGACAAGGAGAAAATACTCAGGACAGCCAGGCAAAAGAAACTAACCTACAAAGGAACCCCCATCAGGCTATCAGCAGATTTCTCAGCAGAAACTTTACAGGCTAGAAGAGAGTGGAATGATATATTCAAAAATATGAAGGACAAAAATCTACAGCCGAGAATTCTCTACCCAGCGAAAATATCCTTCAAATACGATGGAGAAATAAAAACTTTCCCAGATAAACAAAAATTAAGGGAGTTCATTGCCACAAAACCTCCTCTTCAGGAAATCCTCAGGAAAACCCTCATTCCTGAAAAATCCAAAAAAGGAAAGGGGCTACAAAACCAAGAGCAGAGGAGATAAGTAGAAGGACAACAACAGAGAGTAGCAGCTCTACATCAGAACAGATTAAACCATGGGACGAGAAACAAAGGAAACTGAAGAAAACCGGAAAACAAGACACAAAATGGGAGTGGTAGACCCCCACGTCTCAATAATCACTCTAAATGTAAATGGATTGAACTCCCCAATCAAAAGACACAGAGTGGCAGGATGGATCAAAGAACAAGATCCAACAATATGCTGCCTCCAGGAAACACACCTCAGCCCCAAAGACAAACACAGACTCAGAGTGAAGGGATGGAGAACAATACTCCAAGCTAATAATGAACAAAAGAAAGCAGGTGTCGCTATACTAATATCAGACAAGGTAGACTTCAAAGCAAAACAGATAAAGAAAGAAAAAGAGGGACAGTATATAATGATAAAAGGGACTCTCCACCAAGAAGACATAACACTTATAAATATATACGCACCCAACACAGGAGCACCAAAATTTGTAAAGCAACTCTTAATAGAACTAAAAGAAGACATCAACAACAATACAATAATAGTAGGGGACCTCAACACACCATTAACACCAATGGACAGAACATCCAGACAGAAAATCAACAAGGAAATAATAGAATTAAATGAAAAATTAGACCAGATGGACTTAATAGATATATATAGAACACTTCATCCAAAAACAGCAGGTTACACATTCTTCTCAAGTGCACATGGAACATTCTCAAGGATTGACCATATTTTGGGAACTAAAGCAAACATCAATAAATACAAGAGAGTTGAAATAATATCAAGCATCTTTTCTGATCATAACGCTATTAAACTAGAAATCAACTACAAGAAAAAAGCAGAGAAAGGTGCAAAAATGTGGAGACTAAACAACACGCTTCTCAACAAACAATGGATCATTGAAGAAATTAAAGAAGAAATCAAATATTATCTGGAGACAAATGAAAATGAGAACACGACATACCAAATCATTTGGGATGCAGCAAAAGCAGTCCTAAGAGGGAAATTCATCGCAATACAGGCTCACCTCACTAAACAAGAAAAAGCTCACATAAGCAACCTCAAACGACACCTAACGGAACTAGAAAAAGAAGAACAAACAAAGCCCAGAGTCAGTAGAAGGAGGGAAATAATAAAAATAAGAGCAGAAATAAACGATATTGAAACAAAAAAGACAATAGAAAGGATCAATGAAACAAAGAGTTGGTTCTTCGAAAGAATTAACAAAATTGACAAACCCCTAGCCAGACTCACCAAGAAAAGAAGAGAGAAAGCGCAAATTAATAAAATCAGGAATGACAGAGGAGAAATCACAACAGATACCAATGAAATACAAGAGATCATAAGAGAATACTATGAAAAACTATATGCCAACAAATTGAACAACTTGGAAGAAATGGACAAATTCCTAGACTCCTACAATCTCCCCAAACTGAATCAGGAAGAAATGGAGAATCTGAATAGACCAATCACAAGTAAGGAAATAGAAACGGTAATCAAAAACCTCCCCAAAAACAACAGCCCAGGACCAGACGGCTTCTCTGGAGAATTCTACCAAACATTCAAAGAAGACTTAATACCTATTCTCCTCACACTGTTCCAGAAAATTGAGAAAGATGGAGAACTCCCTAACACATTCTATGAAGCCAACATCACTCTGATCCCCAAACCTGACAAGGACAACACAAAGAAGGAGAACTACAGGCCGATATCACTGATGAACATAGATGCAAAAATCCTCAACAAAATTTTGGCAAACCGATTACAGCAATACATCAAAAAGATTATACACCATGATCAAGTGGGATTTATACCAGGGACACAGGGATGGTTCAACATCCGCAAGTCAATCAACGTGATACACTACATCAACAAAATGAAAAACAAAAACCACATGATCATCTCAATAGACGCAGAGAAAGCATTCGACAAGATCCAACACCCATTTATGATAAAAACCCTCAGTAAAATGGGTATAGAAGGAAAGTACCTCAACATAATAAAGGCCATATATGATAGACCCACAGCCAACATCATACTCAATGGACAAAAGTTGAAAGCCATCCCTCTGAGGACAGGAACAAGACAAGGGTGCCCACTTTCACCACTCCTATTCAACATAGTACTGGAGGTGCTGGCCAGAGCAATTCGGCAGGAAAAAAAAATAAAAGGAATCCAAATAGGTAACGAAGAAGTAAAACTCGCGTTGTTTGCAGACGACATGATCTTATACATAGAAAACCCCAAAGAATCCACAGAAAAACTATTAGAAATAATCAACAACTACAGCAAAGTAGCAGGGTATAAAATTAACGTGCATAAATCAGTAGCATTTCTATACACTAACAATGAACTAACAGAAAAAGAACTCAAGAACTCTATCCCATTCACAATCACAACGAAAAGAATAAAATACCTTGGGATAAACTTAACCAAGGAAGTGAAGGATCTATACAATGAAAATTACAAGACTTTCTTGAAAGAAATTGACGATGACATAAAGAGATGGAAAAACATTCCTTGCACATGGATTGGAAGAATAAACATAGTTAAAATGTCCATACTACCTAAAGCAATATACAGATTCAATGCTATCCCAATCAGAATCCCAAGAACATTCTTCACAGAAATTGAACAAACAATCCTAAAATTCATATGGGGGAACAAAAGACCACGAATTGCTAAAGCAATCCTGAGCAAGAAAAACAAAGCCGGCGGAATCACAATCCCCGATTTCAAAACATACTACAAAGCTACAGTGATCAAAACAGCATGGTACTGGTACAAAAACAGGTCCACAGATCAATGGAACAGAATTGAAAGCCCAGAGATAAAACCACACATCTATGGACACCTAATCTTCGACAAAGGAGCAGAGGGCCTACAATGGAGAAAAGAAAGTCTCTTCAACAAATGGTGCTGGGAAAACTGGACAGCCACATGCAAAAGATTGAAAATCGACCATTCTTTTTCACCACACACCAAAATAAACTCAAAATGGATCAAAGACCTAAAGATTAGGCCTGAGACAATAAGTCTTTTGGAAGAGAATATAGGCAGTACACTCTTTGACATCAGTTTCAAAAGAATCTTTTCGGACACTGTAACTCCTCAGTTGAGGGAAACAATAGAAAGAATAAACAATGGGACTTCATCAGACTAAAGAGCTTCTTCAAGGCAAGGGAAAACAGAATTGAAACAAAAAAACAGCTCACTAATTGGGAAAAAATATTTACAAGCCACTTATCCAACAAAGGGTTAATCTCCATAATATACAAAGAACTCACACTGCTTAACAACAAAAAAACAAACAACCCGATCAAAAAATGGGCAGAGGACATGAACAGACATTTCTCAAAAGAAGATATGAACATGGCCAATAGACACATGAAAAGATGTTCATCATCGCTAATCATCAGGGAAATGCAAATCAAAACTACACTAAGATATCACCTTACCCCCGTTAGATTGGCAAAAACATCCAAAACCAAGAACGACAAATGTTGGAGAGGTTGTGGAGAAAGAGGAACCCTCATACACTGTTGGTGGGAATGCAAACTGGTACAGCCACTATGGAAAACAGTATGGAGATTTCTCAAAAAGTTAAAAATAGAAATACCCTATGACCCAGCCATCCCATTACTGGGTATCTATCCTAAGAACCTGATATCAGATATCTCAAGAGTCCGTTGCACCCCTATGTTCATCGCAGCATTATTTACAATAGCCAAGACGTGGAACCAGCCTACATGCCCAGAAACTGATGATTGGATAAAGAAGATGTGGTATATATACACAATGGAATACTACTCAGCCATAAAAAAAGACGAAATTGGCCCATTCACAACAATGTGGATGGACCTCGAGGGCATTATGTTAAGCGAAATAAGTCAGTCAGAGAAAGACGAACTCTATATGACTCCACTCATAGGTGGAAATTAGTATATTGAGAAGGAGATCTGATCTGTGGTTACCAGGGAAAAGGGGGGGTGGGGGGAGGGTACGGAGGGGGAAGTGGTGTACCCACAACATGACTAACAAAAATGTACAACTGAAATTTCACAAGCTTGTAATCCATCATAACATTAATAAAAAAAATAAATAAATAAATAAATAAATTTAGAGATGCAGGTATTTGAAACATATATTTTAAAGAGATATTTTTCTATCTTACGATATTCATTAGATCATGATTCATCAAATAATGCTAGTAATGTAATAATTACTCCAGGTCACCAGTGTAATTGTTTTGTATTGGCAATAAGAATGTGTATATGACAGTGTGTGTGTATGTGTGTGTTTGTTTGCAATAGAGTCCCAGAGGCCAGAGCCTATAAATGACAGTCAAAACTGCAATCGACAAAAAAGCTTAGATTATACAGAAAAGGAGAATTTTCCTCATGTATAACTGTGAGGGTTGAAGGATCATGAGGAAAAATGCACACTTAAGAAAGTTAGCACAATTTATGACATCTATTGCATTAGTGTAATTATGATGAATAAATAAGTGCTTTCTCTGACTTTCCTTTACTCTTTATATTACTATTATTTTCCCCATTTCTTTATTATACAAATAAAGAAATCATTTGTTAATATCATCATAGTCACATGTAGACTTGAAAATTAACATGTCACCAAGAAAAAGGATACCATGGTAATTTTTTAAGATATACTTTTCAGCAGCTCATATGCAAATTAGGATTAACGTTTTTAAAGTATTTTATTTTGTACAAATTGACTTATATTTGTCTATCATGTAAAATATAAATTTATAGAATGAAACCAACCTTATTCTTAGCCATCAAGATATGATTCAATAATAAAAATGACAATTTTCTTTGCAATGAAACAAAAAAAGGTCGGTCATTAAAGTACATAATAAATACAACTGAATTGAATAAAACATATGTTTTGTGTGTGTGTGTGTGTGTGAGGAAGATTGACGCTGAGCTAACATCTGTTGCGAATTTTCCTCTATTTTTGCTTGAGGAAGATTGTCACTGAGCTAACATCTGTGCCAATCTTCATCTGTTTTATGTGGGACACCGCCTCAGCACGGACTGATGCGCAGTGCCATGTCCACACTCAGGATCCGAAACCGTGAACCCCGGGCCACAGAAGCGGAGCACTCGGACTTAACCACTACACCACCAGGCAGGCCCCAAAAACATATGTTTTAATATATTTAATATTGTCAAAAGTTGATACTGACCTTAGGTCAAATGTAGAGAAATGACAATTAGGCAAATAATATACAATCATCCAACAACTTTGATGCCTTTATACCCCCTATGAGGTATTCACAAATGTGCCATTCATTGTTTGAAACAGATTTATCACCCAGCAGCCTCATAGTATATTGATGATGTGGAATACAATTAAGAGAGTGGAAATCTAAAGATATTTTTAAAGTAGTTAGTTAGCCACAAAAGTAAAACACACAATACTAAAAGAAATATAATCTATTTTAAAGCATCTAAATTTAAAAGTAATCAAATAGTCATTTAACACAGACTTTTCAGCAAAAAACAATTTTGCTTTGCTTTTTGTATGATTACCAACATAGAGATAACCTTATAGAAAAAGAATTAATATTATGCCATCATAAGTGTCTTCTGAATATTATTCAGAAGATACAAACACACACAGATAACTTGATATAGGTGTTATGCATCGTTGTACACTAAAATCAGGATAATTTATTTCATGTTATCCAAACTGTTTATTTTTCATATATTTCAAAGTAAGATAAGAAATTCCATGATTTATGGGAAGTGTATTTAAATGTAAATTTAATTAGTGTCTCAAAAGTAGCATTAGAAAATAGCTAAATTATGTTAGATTTCTAGAGAGAGGGAACTGGACATTTAAGAAACTAATTCAAATAAAAAATATTGATACATTTCATAAAAAGTAAAAAAATTGAATAATACATTAAGACATTCACGGTACCATACTTTCACTTGTAATACCTAGAGACAAACAGGCAAAACTTTAGAAAACATGTTACATTCATAAATTTGGTATACATAAAGTTTCACTAACAGAATCAATCCACGGCTTGTGATCCACAGTGCTCATAACATTCTTCTTTCTATAGGAAATCAAGAATCTTTCAATTAGGAGGAATATTAGCGATTATTCACCTCCTACTTTATAGGCAATGAAACTGGGCTTCAAAGAGTTTGGTGACTACAAAGGACAGAAGTGAAATATAGATACCAACGGCTTTTCTCTCATCATCAGTGCCTTTGTTCTCTTTGTTGCAAGTCTAATTCCAGGACTTTACAGCATGGCTCTGTTTTTTCTGTGTGTATGATTAGGAATATAAGTAAAAACTTATTTAAGTATAAAGAAATATTTCAGAGGCTTATTTAGCAGAATAGTAGATGGCATACATGTTTTAATCCAGGATTCACAAATATATTTTCTTGATACACTGTATGCCATTTAAAACTCCTTTCTCCTTCTCTATTGACTTCTTCCTTTTTTGAGGCAACAGATAAAAATCATCTCTATTGAAAGGTTATATTGACCTGTTCATATGTTTTATTTTTAATTGTATTATGTAATGGTTGATAAGTATGAAAGATTGAAATTCATATTTATGTAGATTTTGAAAAATGATTATAAACATATATGTTAATCCCACTATCCACCCTGGGAGCTATTAAATTAAGCACATTATGGAAGTGGCCTCTATATTCCTCTCTAATCTCTTTTTTCTGTCTTTTCCCCAAAGACAACCACCCTCATAAAACATTTATCTATCATATCCTTAATATCCTTTTATTACTTATAAACACCCTTAAAATGTTTTATTTAAATTTATTCTTACTGTTGGAGTTTTGCAAAGTTAGTTTATCCTGCATGTATTTTTCTGCATCCAATATTGCATGTATCAAGGCATTTAAACAGAAGTTTAATCCTTCATTTGAGTAAAAGTTTATTTAACTAAAAGTTTATTTAAATATTTCTTTTATCTCTTGGAAATATTAAGATTTTCTCTTTCTTCTTGACATTGTAAAGTTTACTAAAATATGTGTACTTTTTAAAAATAAGTAAATTTACCTATGTAGTTGAGCTTTTTTGTTGCAGGGTTATAAGTTTTTATTTTTTCCGCATATGAGGCTATCTTTCACCGGTATGACTTCTTTCTTCTCTGTGTCAACTTTCTTTTTCCAAATCCTCATTAAATGGAGGGCTGTAACTTAATAATCTGTTTTCTGTATCTCATTTTTAAAAATCTTTTTATCTGTCAGTATTCGCTAAAAGGGAAATCCCCAGCTCAATTTCCCAGCCAAGAATTAGCTATTCTGCATACTACAGTTAGCCATTCAGATCATCATTTAATTTATTTTATGAATTATTTATTTTATTTCCAACATGTCCTATTATTTTTTTGGTAACGGCCTGTTCTTGTTTAAAACAAGCCATTCTTCTTTCATATATATGATTCCGTCCTTGCTTCTGTAAAGATCTTTGTGAAACTATTCAATCACATTCATGCAATAAATGTGGTTTCCAGTTGCTTCTTTCTTTAAGTGATACCTTTTCATTTCTGATCTTGAAATGTATATTATAATAATTGGGGGCCTGTGCATGGAGTTATCCCTTCTTATATTATTTTTTCATATCTATGCATTTTGTTCCAAAGGAAAGACAATCTCCTACCTTCAAATTAGAAGGCATTGAACTTTTGCTCTATATTTAAATCAGTATGTTGCCTTTTACAGACTTTGTATTTTCTTCAGTACCTTTCAAATTATCTGTGGGTGATTTTTCTTCACTGTTAAATAGATTTTTCCCGTAGGGTCATTTGTAAATATTTTTCTTCAATTTTGCTTTTTCTCTTTTGTGGGTTGAACTTTATCATACAACTAGTGATTCTTTGTTGACTTTCGTATTGAAAAATAATGACCCAAATTTATTATTTAATTGGCATTTCTTCTTAGATGTCTGTAGGTTTGTTTTCCCAAGGTCTGTTACCTAAAATTAAAGGCATTGTTGGAGCACATGTTCATCAATGTGTCTTGACTAGTGACATGACTTCTTTAGGGCATGAGTGCATGGCAACTTCTATTTGTGTTACAATCTCCATATGCCAAAATGAGAGTTGCTTTGCTTTGCTGAATCAATACCTGTTAAGAACGTGTCATTTTTTCCATACTTCTCTACTTTTCACAGGGGTAGGAGTGAGAAGTAGGTATTTCTAGCTGCTCTGGTATATCAATCGAGGCTTAACCAGAGAAGCAGAACCAGTAGAACCAATATATTCAATACATATATTCCACGATATCTGTTCTGTATATTAGTTAAAAACAAGTCATGGATTCTGTCCACACTCAGGAGAGGGGACGATACAAGAGGGTCCTTTGTGTTTGTTGACCACATCTGATCATTATAGCTGAAAGAGGAAGTAAAAATTGAGAAATTGACAGGCATAATTCCCCATAGCTGAATCTTTAATGCGTGGTTCTTCTTTGCCAAGGCTCTTGCTATCGCACTGCATAATTGAGAGCTTTGCATTTAGAACCTCCCCTGAGTTTTGAACTGATGATTGTTTCCCACATTAATAAGAATTAAGCTCTGTGTACTCATTGTTTTATTCTTTTTCTATTTCTAATTTGTACATTTTATTATATACAGTTTAAACAGTCTCTGTGGAAGTAACTTTTTAAAAAATTATTATAGACTCATTTCAAATGATGAATAAAAGCAGAAAAGCTGCATCTCATATTGTCTCTCTTTCTCTCTCTTTTTTCTCTTCCTCTCCCTATTCCCTCCTTCTCTCTCTCTTTAAAATCATGAGCAAAACTGAAAAACATGAGAAAATCTGCAGAATAAATGTCAATTTGGATAAATATATTTTTTATTAAACAAAGGGGCCAGCCATCTACAAACCAAGTTATGAATTTACACTGAAATAATCAATACTGGGGCTGTCCCGGTGACTGAGCGGTGAAGTGCGCACATTCCACTTCAGTGGCCTGGGTTCGCCGGTTTGGATCCCGGGTGCGGACATGGCACCACTCAGCAAGCCATGCTGTGGTAGGTGTCCCACATATAAAGTAGAGAAAGATGGGCACGGATGTTAGCCCAGGGCCAGTCTTCTTCAGTAGAAAGAGTAGGATTGGAGGCAGATGTTAGCTTAGAGCTAATCTTCCTAAAAAAAAAAAAAAAAAAGAAGAAGAAGAAGAAAGAAAGAATCAATTCTAAGAATTACATCCAAATAATTATTTCAGGTAAAATTTTGTTAACTGTAATGTTCAGCATAAAACTATTTCCTATTATCATTTCTCTCCCTAAACCTTTTCTTCCTCAACCAGTGTTTCCTGTCTCAGTAAATGTTACAAAAGTGACAGACTGATCTTACTACAACACAAATATAAGTATGCCAGGGCCTTGTGTAAATCCACTTAAAAGATGCCCATTGTCATTGACTTGAAGTTTAAATGCCTTAATAAGCCAACTTCAACCTTCATTTATATGACTGGAGCTCTCCTCATTTCCAATGAACACAAAATGTTACATCATTTTATTGTTTTCTTTGGCATCTGGGTTCATAGTCTTGTGGTTATTCTGAGAGGAACTAACTCAATCTCCTTGAAAATTTTCGTGACCGCCAGTCACCTAGCTTTTAGACCTCAGCTTTAATGGCACATTCTCAGAGAAATCTTTTCCAGTCCTCTAAGCAAGGAAACACCTCCTTGAGATTTATTCCTGTTTTCATGCAGTATTTTCTTGATCATAACTTTTATATCTTTGTACTATGTATATCTATTTCTCTTGTAACTGTGTCTTCCCTAGAAGACTTTGTTGCATGAGTAAGGATAATGTTTTTTTTACTCACCAGTGTGTATTTAGTATGAAACACGGGCTTTACTATTTAGTTGATGCTCAATATGTATTTATTTACATTTATTTATTTATTTATTTATTTATTATTGAGGTAACATCAGTTTATAACATTGTATAAATTTCAGGTGTACATCATTTCAATTTCTGTGTAGACTACATTGTGCCCACCACCCAAACTCTAATTGCCATACATCACCATACACATGGGCCCTATTATCTCTTTCATCCTTCCCTTCCCCTCTGGTAACCACCAAGCTATTCTCTGTGTCTCTGTGCTTCTTTATTGCTGTTGTTTTTATCTTCCACATACGAGTGAAATCTTATGGTATTTTCCCTTCCCAGTCTGACTTATTTCACTTAGCCTAACGCCTTCAAGGTCTATCCATTGATGGGCATTTAGATTGTTTCCTTGTCTTGGCTATTGTGAATAATGCTGCAATGAATTTAAGAGTGCATAAGTCTTTTCCAACTAGTGTTTTCGTATCCTTTGGATAAATACCCAGAAATGGAACAGCTGGATCATATGGCAGTTCTCTTCTTAATTTTTTGAGGAATTTCCATATTGTTTTGCATAGTTGCTGCACCAGTTTACATTCCCACCAGCAGTGTATGAGAGTTCCCTTTCCTCCACATACTCTCTAACACTTGTTATTTCTTGTCTTGTTAGTTATAGCCATTCTGATGGGCATGAGATGATATCTCACTGTAGTTTTGATTTGAACTTCCCTAATAATTAGTTGAACATCTTTTTATATGCCTGTTGGACATCTGTATATCTTCTTTGGAAAAATGTCTGTTCAGTTCCTTTGCCCATTTTATGATCACGTTGTTTGATTTTTTGTTGTTGAGTCATGTGAGTTCTTTATATGTTTTGGATATTAACTCCTTATCAGATATATTATTTGCAAATATCTTCTCCTAATTGTTACATTGTCTTTCCATTTTGTTGGTCATTTCTTTTGCTGTGCAGAAGCTTTTTAGTTTGATATAGTCTCATTTGTTTATTTTTTCTTTTGTTTCCTTTGCCCAGGGAGACATTAAATTCAAAAAGATACTGCTAAGACTTATGTGGAAGAGCTCAATAAATATTTATTAAATGAATGGATAATTGAATGAACGTTATGATTTCAAATGCCTAAAATCTTACAATATATCTTTTTACTTTTAAGTCAACATATATAAATTCACTTGGGAGTTTTACCTCTATAATATTTCACTTCAAATCCTCTCCTTTGTGATTGCCACAGTGTACTTTGATGATGCATAAGAATGTGGAAAACCAATCACTGGTCTTTGACCAAAATAGTCTTAACATTTCCCTCAGTTTGACTAAACTTTCAACAGGTTGGTTTCTATAGACCCCAATCTCCCTCGTCTTAAAGCATTTACTTTAGAAAACTTCCCATTGTAAATTCTTGCTCTCCCCATTAGAGATATAAATCTTCTCTCAACTTGTTGACTATTTTACAACCCCACAATGTCTTTCTCAAAGACCTGGGAGCCATTCCTTTGAAACGTAATCATCAGGAAAGCTTGAGACCCTCTCCCCTAGTTTCTGTGGGAGCATCAGTAGGAGCCTAATTTGATAAGCACCGATTAACAAACACTGTAGGCCTGATCACCTTGACAAACCTCCCCACAGTGTCCTCCAGTACTTTCCCACTAGCTCACTCCAGCACTTAAAAAATCCTCCTGCCTTTGACTTCAGCAGAGTGGAGTTCCATATTTCTACCTTATTGCAATATTCTTGAATAAAGTCCTTCTTGCCTGTTTAACTCTATTTAGTGCAGTTTTTCTTTGACATTTTTAGAGAAGAAAGGTTACTATGGGACCATTCTGCAAGGAAGGAATGATACATGAAAGAAACTCCAGGAGTTTCAATAACAACTTTCCACAACTCACTGGGTTTTTTTTAAGTACTAGTTCTCCAAGACTCTAACAAGTATGGTTGATTACACTTGTTCCATATACATCTCTATGGGTTTGGGGGTGTGTCCATCTATGCATGAGTTAAATCTGGTAAAAACTGAAAATTTAACTAATCATATTTTAAATCAGGGATTGTTTAGAAATGCCAATAGGGGCCAGCCAGAGGGCACAGCAGTTAACTGTGTGCTCCACTTTGGAGGCTTGAGGTTCACTGCTTTGAATCCTGGGTGCAGACCTGCACATCTCTTACCAAGCCATGCTGTGGTAGGCATTCCACATATAAAATAGAGGAAGATGGGCATAGATGTTAGCTTAGGGCCAATCTTCCTCAGCAAAAAGAGGAAGGATTGGCAGTGAATCTTAGCTCAGGGCTAATCTTCCTGAAAAGAAAAAAATAAGAAATGCCAATTAATTTCTTCCTAAAGAAGACCACTTCAAAGGTACCTTAATAAAAAAAAATATATGAAGATGTGTTGAAAATTTAGTTACTGTTTACAGCAACTAGAAACCATTTAAAATCTCAGAGCATTTTTTTAAAACTTTAAAGAAAATTTTGGTTTTCATTAAAGACTTCTGTTATCTCTGTTACAATAATATGCAATAGAACATTTGATAATGGATAGTAATTTCACACAAAACTGTTATAAATACATGTTGATAGCAGCAGAGAATTACAGCTTTTATCTAACTTTACTACCCTGCTCAATACGCTCTTTTGCTTCTCTCGAGCGCCAGTAAGCAGTAGTTGTACGTAACCACGTTAGTACTCTTTCGTTTTTTTTAAACATAGACATCATGTAAGTAGTGTTTCTGTAGTATTTGACTTATTTTTGTTTGATTATAGTATTGATAGATTCAGTATTAAATTTTTAAAAGTAGTCATTGATCTTGAGAGAGACCATGAGCAGGTGCCGACTCAGCATGCCCATCTCACTTTTACTGTCTTTTTCGTCCTCTTGTTTGCTTTGTAGCACTCACCCTTGCCTGACAAAGACTGTTGCTTAGAACAGGCAGTCAGTGACAGGAAGAGCCAGATATATGTGTTCCAACTCTTGAGTTTCTCTTATTTTCTCTTAATTATGTGGTTGTCTTGCTGAGAAAAGCATTTGTCGGGGAATGGCTGTTCCATTGCCTATCACCATCACTACTGCTCCTATCATCCCCTGCCCAGCGTCTCTCTGCAGGATACCAGAGCAGCACCTGAGGGTCTCCTGTGGATGCCGTTACTAGCGTGGGAAAAAATTTTATTTTCAAAAATGTTGCAGATCGTATATTTCTAAAGGAAATTAAGAAAATACTTTTTTTTTTTTTTCCCTGAAGCAAGTCAATGTACTTTATGTATGAGAATTATGGCTTCTAAATGTATTTCTCAGTTAAAGTATATACTATAGGTAACTGCATTAATATATTAAGCAATACAATAAACATTTGCTGAGTGTTTATCTTGAACAAAGCATAATTCTGGGTATTATGAAAGTAAAAATCTGAAAAGACATAGTACCTGTCTTTTTAAGAGATCATCATCTATTAGGGAAGCTGTGAAAATACATTCTCTAAAGTATAAAACTTGTCAAGGTCGTGAACTGTTAATTGACTGAGACAAAGAATATGACAAATAAAAATGGCAAGCAATAGGATATATTGGAGTATATGAGGAAGCCATTTGGTATAAACCTAATTCGGCCTGACTTCTTTTTTTCCTCCAAAAGGGCCTGACTGGCTATTGAGCACGCATTGCATATCTGCTTAGACATTTCCTATGGCCAGAACAAAGGCCCTTGAGATAAAGATGCAACTTCCCCCCGACATTAGCATTTTTCCTTAGGCTAGGAACTGATTGCTGCACTCACCTCCCAGCTCACCTGTGACCACTCAGCTAGAGACAACAGACTGCCACCCTGCTGTGTTCACGGAGACAGAAGACCTACCTGCTGTTTCCATCAATCGCTGTGCCAACAGAGTAGTCTCATGACTATTGTAAAAGGGACATTCCAATCATATGTGAAACATCCTCTTTGAGGGTATATAACGACCCTGTATACCCCCCCAACCTCTTTGGAGTTCTCTGTTCCTTTGTGGAAAGACTCTCCCTGGTTATAATCCTCAGATTTAAGCTCAGAATAAACTCATCCAAATTTTCATTTATAGATTGGATATGGATTATTTTCGTCAACAAATATTAGAAAAGGTTTAGAATAAAATTTGACAATATTCAACTAAAGGACATGAGTAAGCATTGGTAGTATTAATAAAACCTAAATATCATTAACATTTTATCCTGAATATTATTGTTAACTGTGTAATCAAAATATTAACTGTATACAAATAAGAAATAGTATTTTTCCTAAAAGTCACATGGATAAATCTTGAAAACATTACTATTTTTTTAAATTTTTACTTTTTATTGCACTAAAATTGCATAACAACATTATATAGCTTTCAGATGCACATTGTAATACATTTTGAATTCTGTGTAGATTACATCATGTTCACCACCCAAAGACTAATTATAATCCCTCACCACACACGTGAGCCTAATCACCCCTTTTGCCCCTCCCCCTCCCCTCTTCCCCTATTGTAACCACCAATCCAATCTCTGTTGCTATGTGTTTGTTGTGGTTTTTATCTTCTACTTACGAGCAAGATCATGTGTTATTCTCCCTCTGACTTATTTCACTTAGCATAATACCATCAAGGACCATCCATGTTGTTGCAAATGGTAAGATTTCATCATTTCTTATGGCTGAGTAGTATGCTGTTATGTATATATACCACATCTTCTTGAAAACATTAAGTGTATGTATTATATGATTGCATTTACATAGAATGTCTGGAAAAAGCAAATGGATAGAGACAGAAACTGTATTAGTGGTTCTCCAGGCCTGGGAGTTGAGGAAATGACAACTAATTGATACATGTTTTCCATTTGGAGTGAATGGAAATATTCTAGAACTTATTGTGATGATGGTTGCACAGCTCTCTGAATATACTAAAAATCATGGAATTATATACTGTAAATTGGTTAATCACATGATATAGAATTATATCAACAAAGTTGTTAAAACTTATTCTTTATATTATTGCCGTCACGGTAACCTCAAGCAGCTTCCCAAGCACTTCATACAAAATTAGGAACTAAATAAATGTTTTTCAAATAAATTATTTACTTCTCCACTTACTCATCATTTTCATTTCAAGGTTATACTTATTTTCCTTGAATTTTAACAATAAGCTCTGTAAGTTTTAAGCTTCACTGTAAAGAGGAGAGTGGAAAAGGAAGTTAACACTTCTGAGTATCATTGAAACAATGCATGTGGTTCTAAGGAATTAGGGATGGCTCAAGAAACACTAAAAGCTTTATTTCTGCTTAGTTCTTGCAGTAACTCATTTGCAGTTGACTCATTATTTGCTTTTCAAATATCCCTTAACTCTCCTTTTTTATTTATAAAATATGAGATTTTCTTGAATTAGTCACTCTTCTCTCACCTGCTTATGAGGGAAGTGATATTATCTCCTTTTTCAGAATACCTGTGGATTTTTCCAATCAAATTACGTCATGATTTACTCTTCATGACAATAATTAGTCCAGGGGTTCAAACATGTCTTAATTTATTACTATTTGTCTAAATGAACAGATCTACCATGTATATCAGTCAGTCATCTAAGATGCTTTCTGGTTTAAAGCAGAATAGTAATTCATTAGAGGCTACTAGTTAGCCTACAGAATTTTCTGGAATATCCAATGGCATGAAATCAGGTTTAGAAGCATTATAGTAAACAGCCCTACCCAAATTGCATTTTCTAATAGCTTATGTCAAGACCCTGCCCCCAAAGCAGCTTGGTAAGGACCTCATACTTACCACTGCTGGCTCTTGGCACAGGAGTTGCTGTCAGAATTTCTCTCACTACTGCCTCTGAAACTTACCTCTCTCTCAAGATGACTCCTGGATGACTTCTGCTGGGCACATGACTTCTTATCACAATATTCTCAATCAACGAGCCCAAGGGTGTTTCTCACCTCTGGAGCCCAGGTTAAATGCCTGATGTTTAGAATGGCAAAGTGGGGAGAGGGCCCCAAATTTGGTAGTGTCACTGGAATCCTAAACTTATCATGCACTTAGCATTGTTTTCCCTTACCTGGACAATACCCAGGAGGCACATATGCCCTAGCTTAAGCATGGTCCTACTTTTAGACTCCCAGCTTAGTGAGATAATATATTTCATTTTTATTCAAGCCAATTTGAGTTAGAATTTATATTGCTTGCCCGAAATGTTAATATAATATTTTATATTATCTCATTTTTCATCTCTCAGTTTCCTTATATACAATTACACATAGTTGCTCTGATCAGATGATAGTAATGAGCCTTATTCACAGAAATTGGATGAAAAAAGTATAATATAAAGGGAATACGATTGTAGACAAGAGACATTTATTAAATAATACAAACATAGAAGACAAATATGGTATTGTTTTGTTAGTTCCAGAATGGTATATTTTATCTCTCAATTATATATTTTATTTAATTCTTTTCATTAAAATATGTAGTTGAATACTTCCTACCTTCAATTAATCAAATATAAAACTGATGAAGTAATTATCTTCATCAATGTGAATAATAATGTGATTTTTCTCATTATTATTTTGAAATGTGATATGAAACCAATCTAGGTATAAAGGTTATTACATATTCTGTTTATAAAATTTTGGCTCATGTATCAGTATCTATCTCAAATCTGACTCTATCAATTGTCTTGACAATGTGAATGCTTCAATTACATATAAACCATATAACTGCTAACTCTGCATTTTCCCATCACAAAAATAGATCTGCAGTATTTAATGTATATTTGGAGGGATAATTTGCATTTTCTTCAAATTGATTGTCTAATGTTAATATCACACATATGAAGTCCTACACATCATTCTCCTTTAAAATGTATAAACAGCATGTTGTGGTATATGTTTCTAAAAATCTATATATTCCAACTTCATACACACTTGGCGTCTAGACCGTGATGCCAAAAAGTGAAGGATGAGCAACAGACACAGACAATTCTGTGATGGTGCTAATGCCAATGAGGTTCATTCTCCACTACTCATTCTAGTTTTGAGTCATTCATAAAGCAGAAAAATTGCCTTGGGCTGTTCCTGACAGCCAAACCAGAAGTGACAGATTGATCTGGTTAATTGCAGTGGCTGGATAGCCTGGCAATTCATTTTACACAACTCATCAGAATATCCCCTGAGGGGCCCTGTAGACAAACTAAGAAAAACATGCATGGAGTATAGTCAATACTATCTGATTACAAGAAACTACCTTAAGAAAATTTTAATATGAAAAACCTTAAAATACATATTTTGCCTGAATTGCCTTCACTGCGTATTTTAAAACTGAGTTTTAGTACCTAAATAGTTTGACAGATGGTTGTATTCGATTATGAAAAGAAATGAGTATGACACTACTGAATTTTTATTTCTAATTAATGCAGATGTAATCCAATTTAATTCATTAGAAACATTCAATTTACGTAAAATTGAACATGACAAATGTAAATTGCTGGTTACTCCAATGTTTCTTATGGACGACTCGTCTTTTTGCTTCATATTCACGGATACTTAAGGTTTTGTTGGTATTTCTTTGACACTGTACAAGAGAACCATAGAGAACTATACACCTATAGTTTGATATCAATAAAAATTAACTGGTAAATATTCTTTTTTTAACAAGTGATAATTATACACCATCTTCGCTTAGGAAAAAAATGCTTCCAACCATATCATTGTTTATACTGACTTAGGAGCTGAGTCACAGAGGAGTAGGTTAAAATTTTCTGTTGGATCTACTTCCTGATAACAAAGAATGATTTTCAAGCTGAAAAAACGTCCAGCAAAACAAAATTGTGACAAAAGTTCTGGTTCAATTTTAGCAAATGTGTTGGCATTTGGCTTAAACAGATAGACAATTTAAAGCACACATTTGTGAACATGACGTATACATTGCTAAAAAAACTGTAAAATTATAATACAATACAATAAGTTCTGTGAAATAGTTTTGAGGAAAAGTGTTTCAAAATATGAAGCAGATATAGACCATAAATTGTGTGAGAGAAAGAGAGGAAGCTTCACAGAAATCATAATTGATAAATGCCTTAAAAGTTTTGTAATTTTGTAAGCAGAATAGATATAAGGAGTTCTGGATTGGCTAAAATGCTGTAACTAAGGGACTCCCAAATGGCGTGGTTCAAAAATACAAAAGCTTAATTTTCTCTCTCATATAACTGTCTGGACGTGAATTGTGTAGGCTGGAGGAGGATTTCTGCTTTAACAGGTACTTTTGTGGTTCAAGTTTCTTCCATGATTTTGCTCTGACGGTCTCTAAGTCCGGAGTGATAAACTACATACAGCTCAGGAGATAAATCTGGCTTGCTGTTTCTTTTTCTACATAAAGTTTTATCGTAACGCAGCCACACAGATTCCTTTACATACTGTCTATGCCTGCTTTTGTGATATAAGCATGCAATGCGATACATGAGAGTAGAACCCACATGATGGGATTAGTGTCCTTATATAAGGAGGGAGAGAGAGAGGAGGGCTTTCACTTTCTGCATGTACACGCAAAGAAGAAGCAATGTGTGCACTCAGCGAGTGGCTAGCCATCCAGGAAGAGGGTCCTTACCAGAAACTGAATCTGCTGGCATCTAGATCTGGGACTTTCCAGTCTCTGCAACTGTGAGAAATAAACGTTGGCTATTTAAGCAACCCAGTTTATGGCATTTTGTCATAGCAGCTCCAACTGACTAAGATAGAAAATTATATTTATCATGTCATACTTACTATAGTGGTACCATATGTCCATGCAAAGCTATTCTGGAGTACTTCTAATGGATGAATTCTTCATTTCTTCTGCTAGATAAAAAAGTCAATTTGAACACAACACAGTCAAAACTAGGGTGTTTATGTTGAGTGATAAAAATTAGCATGATACAACCACTTCTTTTCTTTATCTGTTCACCTCTGTTACATCTCAAAGCGGAATACAAATTCTAGAGATTCACATGCGTGGAACTGATTTGACACAAACATACGATATGTGTTTCCACTTGGACCAGGACTTGACTGTTTGGGGCCTTCTCAATTCTTCTCTGAAAATTCTGATCATGTGACCGGGATATGTAGTGTTCTACAAGGTGCAGGAAGGGCATGTGCAGATGTCGCTTTATGCCATTTCCTCCTTCTCGTTGTACAGTAGCATCCAAAAAGAGAAGTTAGAGATTATTAGTAGAAGTTTTGAAAGAGTCACTCAGTGTCTCACTTTATTTATGACATAGCTTTGACATTCTATAAACTTATGGTAACTCCCAAACATCATCTTTATGATTTTAAAGCAATTGACCTCTCATACTACTGTGGGGAGACAGACCTGCAATTTGCTGGTAAACACTCCCATTGAAATCAAGACATTTTCTGTGACCAGAAGTGGAAAATTAAGCAAAAATAATGTTTACTAGAGTGAGACACATCAGCTCCTATGATAAAAGAATCCTAGATCTCAATTGTTTAAACAAAAGTTCATTTCTCATTTATGCCATAGTCCAATAAAGTTCTAATCCACACAATCATTTAGGGATCCCCTTTCCTTCCATCTAATGGACCCCCCACTTTGAACCTTAGAACTATCAATTAGATGCCGAAGGATTTAGAAGGGAGATTTACAAATAGTTTACATCAATTTTTACTAACTTTTATTGGCAGGACTCAGTCACATGACCAACAGGAAAGGGACTGGGGCATGGAAACTTTCTGCACATTCTAGAAAAATAATATAGGGAGAGATTAGCACCACTTTTCTGTTTGTCCACTCTACCTTTTTGAACACCATATGTCAATCCATTTCTTGCTTCCCAAACATGAAATAGTCTTCTAGTGAAGTAACACAGAATTTAGTCAATTAAAACAACTATTTAATTTTTCTCACAATAATGTGGATCAGGATTTGGGAAATGTCTTGATCAGGAAGTTATTTCTTGGAGCAGCTCATGTATTTGCAATCAGATGTCAGCAGGAATCAGGTGTTAGCTGGAAACAGATGCCGTTTCTAGAATTGATTGGACAGGATGGTCAAGACGGTCATTCACATGGCTGGCAGTTGCTGCTGCTGTCAACCTGGACTCATCAGGTTGTCAGCTGGAACTCCTATATAATCATCAAA
Source organism: Equus asinus (assembly GCF_041296235.1). Taxonomy (NCBI): domain Eukaryota; kingdom Metazoa; phylum Chordata; class Mammalia; order Perissodactyla; family Equidae; genus Equus; species Equus asinus. Next base: position 61,312,347 of record NC_091800.1, read on the forward strand.
TAGAAAATGATAACACACACTAATATAGGCCATATGCCTCTTCTGGAGAATCAAAAAATACTGTTTTATTTTTAATTTTCTAATCTTAAAAATACGTGAATAAGAAGAATATAAACACAGCTTATGCTAATTGAATAATTTATTTGAGAAAAAACTATCTCAGTAAGAATGAGAAAATGTGTGAATAACTATGGGGGAATATGTAATTTTAATAAAGACTATGTTATTAATACATCTATATTAGGCATATTTTCTATTACAAGAGTCAGTTAAATGGTTGAAATATGAGTCTATCGTTCTTTTTGTGAGCATTAGTTGAAATATTCGAGTATATGTGCACATATGTTTGTGGACTTATTTTAAAAACTTTAAGTGCACAATTCTCAAAATTATATGAAATTGTACATTGAACACACAGTAATCACAACCCAGAGCGAGCTATTAAGAAATAGAACTTTATCAGACCCGAAGAAGTCTACTTTTACTTTCTTCTCTGTCATTACCACCATCCCTAAGAGTAACCAGTCTTTGGATTAACGTTACCATACATTGCTTTTGGCTGATTTTGAATTTTATAAGGATACAAGAGAGGAATAATACATGCATTCTTATGTTGATGGTTACTTTTATTAGATGCTGTTATGTTTTTAAAACCCATCAATTCACTCTTGATAATCATGATATAATATTCCATTATGTAAATAAACCGTAAATATTTTCCATTGTATACGAATCAGCCTTTGTTTTTTTTTTTTTTTTTAAGATTGGCACCTGGGCTAACAACTGTTGCCAATCTTCCTTTTTTTTTTCCTGCTTTATCTCCCCAACCCTCCCCCGTACACAGTTGTATACGTTATTGACACTCCAACACTTGATATCCTGGTATTGTAATGTTTTCACATTTAACTATTCTGGAGAACTTCTCATATCTCATTATAAATTTCCATTTTAATAATGACCTATGATGTTGAGCCCTTGAATAGACGTATTAGCCATTTGACTATCTTATTTTGTGAAGTGTTATTCAAGATTTTGTTCAACTTTTAAGTTATGGTGTCAGTTTTTTGTATAGCTAATGTAGAAGAGTACTTTCAATATCCTCCATATGATTTCTCTTTGAATATATGCATTACACATAGCCTCTTTACTTTTATCGTAGAGACTTTTAAATAACAGAAGGACTGAAGGTACTCTATTGCTGAAGTCAACCTGTTGATACTTAACTCTGTGTGTGGCAGTCTTTTTATTTAGGTTGAAAAGTCTCTGTGCATCTCAAGGTCATGAGAAAATTTTGCTACATTTTCTTCAAGAAGCTTCATTAAAAAATAACATTTTGCATTTAGGTGCTCAGACTCGAATTTATGTTTGCTTATGCTCTGGCTAAGGCTCTTTTGCTATGTCCAATTTATTGTTTAATCTGTTTAGTTCTTACTTTCAGTCATTAAAATTTTTATTTCAAGGATTTCCATTGTTGTTGTTTTTAATTTCAATTCTCTGGTGCAACACAATCATTTCTTTTCTTTCCTCCGTCATATTCATCTTAGCTATATTAAGCTTTTTCTCTGATAATTGCAGCACCTAGAACTCCTGTCTGCTTTCTCTTGTATCTCCATCAGTTGATCTTATATTCTGGCATGTCTTTTAATTACACTGAAATGTTAGACTTTGTGTATGCAAAATGTTAGCGGCTCTGACTGTTGGTGTCTTCACCCAAAGAAGACTCGGTTTACTTGTTACGAGCAGATGGATTACAGGCATATCATGTTAGGCTGAACATGGTTAGTCTATTTACAGTTTTTATCTGATCATAAACGATAAGCCTTTCAGAGCTTTGACTGAGTGCCTTGTATGCTTACTAGGTCTTCTCTTTCTTTGTCCCTGAATCCAGTTTTTTGGTTCTCCAGTCCTCGTGTGAGAGCACCAGATGCTCTGCTTACCTTTTCAGTCTCTCAAACAGTTGTTCGCTCTCTCTTTCTCTCACTCTAAATAACAAAGTCCAAGCTTATAATAAAATCCCCAGGGTTTATTATATGCTGAATCTATATCCACATATACATAATTATACATGACAGATTGCATAGATGTACAATTGCCTATGTGTTGTACAAAATATGTGTACATATTGTACAATTATACATATACATATAATTATAGAGTTATATCTAAAAACTCAGAAGTCATAAAATGTAACTATACTTATTAAATTTGTGTCTCAGGATCTCTTTTGTATTTCCACAACATAATCTTATAACAAAAGTGCTGCCATTTCCATGGTTACTCAGACTGCTAATGCTCACTATTGTTAAAGTTTGTATGTCAGATATCTAGTAGATTTTTTATAAGAATAGACAATAGTCCAAAATTATTCCTGAAGTTCCCAAATTTAGTAAGAATTGTGTAGGTAAATGCAAAGCACAGATTTTTCCTTGAGTTCTTATTGTCTGAGATACCTTTAATTGTTTTTAGTCAGGTGCTCTGAGACTCTGCCTGTGATCTATGAATCTTGGCGGCTTACAGCATGTCTAGGTTTGTTCTGCAGGTTCCGTTTAAAAAAATCAACTGATGATTGATGGCTTAGGGGAATGACATTAACTATAAGTGACTGTAATTATTACAAATCATGAGGGAAATTCAAGTTGCCTCAACTGTGACAATCCATGTAACGATATTTGTATTAAATCCTGAATATTTAGTTTTCAATGCAACTTTTATTTGTTGGCTAGTATTTGCTGGCTTTTTTGTATTTATTTTTAGATACTTTGGTATGATGTAAGGATATTTAAAAAGACGTTTAAATATAAGAATGTTTTTATTTTCATTTGCTCAGATCTAATATTTACTCTTTTCATATTATTCTAATTAACTAAAAATGTGTTGTCTGAATTTTTTAATTCAATTTTTCTTTGGTTATTGTAGATCAGTTACTCATGAAGACGGAAGAGATTATTATATCAACTTGATGCTTACTTAATGCTTGCTTTACTTAATAAAAATTTAATTTTCACCTCCAGCAGAAAGACTAATGGGCCTTGACTGCTGTCTGTCTGAAAATGTGAAGAAAAAGCGGCATTGTTTATTGCAAGAGTAGGACCCATAATCATAAATTTTGAACACGAGAACAGAGACTATTTTTTAACGTTTAAGATGTAAATAATAGCTTAAGTCCACATGCGTTTCCCTGTATAAAATTTATCAAATGGTGGAGGGTAAAGTAGGAAATAGGAAATGGACACTCAAAATTATCATTATTCTGCAAGCTGGAACTACTGTTAATTCTACGTATGGCCAGTAAATGAAAAATTGAACACTATATGTACATATAAATATAATATAATAAAGACAACATGTTATGTTGTTATTTGTTAAATGTCTAAATCTGTCAATCACAGCCATATCACCCGTAGTTTAAAATTATTAGTGATAATAATAGTATAAATTATTTAAAATTTTATAAAGCTCTTATTTTTGTAAATAATTATTAACAATAGTGATTTTTACATGGGATAAATTTATTACGTTTTTACAAAATTTTAATTTATTTCATCAAATACGGTTAATAAATTGAGTAACGTCTTTGTATAAAGAGGCAATATACCTAATGGCTAAGAGACCTAGAGAACTGGACTCAATTCAGCCTCGTTTCACACTCCTGTTTTATGACTGACCAGATCTACAACGTACAGCAAAAGTCTCTATATTTCTGTTTTTCTGTCCTATAGTCAGGATAGTATCAGTGCCTATAAGTTCTCTGTGAAGATTAAATGAGCCAGTGTTTTTCAACCTTTTTATTCCCTTTATTGTCCCACTAAGGAAGCTTTGTAGCTATTTTTTCCCCCTAGTCCTTCACCATTAAATTTTCACACCACAGATACACTGGATGTGGATTTATGGACTGTGGCTCTTTGGAAGGTCACAAGCTACTGTAATAGCTAACATATTTTTCTCTCTTCCTATCCCAGATTTCCACCTTTTGGGTTACCTCTGGTGAGAATGCATGAAATAAACTAAATTCTTATTGAGTATTTAAATTTGTATCACTCAAAATATCAATAATTATTAAATACCATTATTATTATTATTATTATTATTATTTATATGGGCCATAGATGCAAATTTGTAGTAAATGCTTGGATATATATTTTTATACTGTTTTGATTAAAATATTTTTATTGAATATACACATTCCATGTGTATGGGAAGAAATAACAATTTTACTGAATATTTAGTAACTCTAAACTTAAATTTACAGAATCTTTTAACTTTAGAGGCAAAGACAATATTTTAATCCACATATAGTAACAAATTTATTAGTTGTGGAGACATGATTGTGACACAAATAAATACATAATCTAATTTTAGGATAACCAAAAGGCTTGGTAAAAACTGAACAAATTCTATGTGTTCATAATAATTCTACTCTGACAATATTTAGGAGTAATTTCCATATCATAGGGACATAAAATCACAACTCAGAAAAATGTGAAAGGTAAAAAGATACAATAGAAATTCATCCACCATGGACCTAGATGAGGCATATTATTTTTAATGTGTCCTTTTATAAGCATTTTGAATTTACTCAGCAGTCACAAGCTAAACTTTCTTCAGTATTCTTTGGTACTGATTGAACTACCTTCTTTTGATTTTACAGTCATCTTTAAAATATCATTTATAAAGCTATATTTGTACCAAATATCCAAACATTTTTGCTAAAAAGAAATATTATTTTTTTGTCATATCATGAGCAATACTATTTTGAAAAGATGATCTACACATTAACTAAAAGAATTGAGGTTGCAGGCTGCCTGGTGGCATAATGGTTAAGCTCACACGTTCCACTTCAGCATCCCAGGGTTCACAGGTTTGGATCCTGGGTGCAGACCTACGCATTGCTCTTCAAGCCATGCTGTGGAGTCATCCCACATACAAGATAGAGGAAGACTGGCACAGATGTTAGCTCAGGGACAATCTTCCTCAAGCAAAAAGAGGAAAATTGGCAATGGATGTTAGCTCAGGGACAATCTTCCTCCCCAAAAAAGTAAAGAATTGAGGTTGCAAAATAATTCACACCGATTCCTTTTACAGCCATTCCAAGGCCTCTGCATAAGGTTGTTTAGGAAACTCTTCCAATTTATGCTCAACAGTAGGGTCGTGTGAAATTAACAATCTCTAAAATTTTCAATTTTATTTAAATCCTTTTGTTTTCCTTTATGTGAAGTGGACCAATAGTTTCCAATGATTTTTCACTGGATTTATGGATTAAAGTAGAAGGAGGCGATGAGAGATCATACTAAAGAAGCGATAATAGTCTTCTAGGAAGTTTTCCTAAGATGGCAAAGAGTTTCATATTACCCTTTGTGTTCCTAAATTGAGGATATTTTCGTAGTCACTCCAGCAACATGAATAAAGCCTTTTATTCTCCAAAACCTTGAATGATGAGGAAATGGGAACAAATTATATGAGACAATCATATTTGTATGAGAACTAATTTCTAGACATTTAGAAAGAAACAGAAAACTATGTGGACTTTTGGTCAATGTGAAATTTTGAGTTCATTGTGTCAACCTCACCTTTTCTTCCAAATATAGCAAAATGAGATTTAACTTTTAAAAGAGTTAAGAAAATGAAGATCACACAAAATAAAGATAAATCAACCAGGGAACACAAATGTGAATGCAACCGTAGAAGAGCAAAAGGAGGTTGAGTATGATTTAAAGCTGCATAACTGTAGGAATTAGAGAAAACCCTAGAACAAAAGTTGGGTTGAATTGTGCATGGCTCAGTGACTGCTTTAGGGCTAGCTCCAGCGATTTCACCGAGCAGGAGCCACACATCACCTGTGTAACCTTGGACTAGAGTTCCACCAGGCAGGTGGAAAAATCTATAGAACCTCCATCTGCAGAAGGAAGCGCAAGAACAGAGATAAAACAAGCAAACAGAAACCACTGACACTAGATGACACTGCAAACATGTGAGGTATTTTAACACAAAGAAAGTAAAAAAATGATACAATAGGAAGATCAGCCCTAAACAAATGTAATAAAACATGCACACAAGCTGACTTTAAAGTATATATGTTTAAGGTTCTGAAATGAATTTTGGAAAAATCATGATCATAATAGAAAGCAAAGGAAAAAAGAAGAACAGGTATAAGGTAATGGTATATGACATGTCAAGAACAGGTATATATAAAATACATAGTCATTAATATAAAAAACCCTCATTTGCATTTATCATAGCAGTTTTCTGACTCTGTGATATATAAACAAAACTCTAAAATCAGCTTTCAAAGATGGAGTAAACTCAGCATTAGTCGTAATCCAAAAGAGAATTTGTGAATTAGGATTTTATATTAAGAATCTCCTCCTGCCCTCCCACCAAAGTCAGCACAGTGAACAGAGAAGGAAAATGTGAAAGAGAAATAAATTAAGACAAAGAGGAGACATTGAAAGATGTCATTAAACTCCTAATTGACATCCTGGAGGAAAAAACAGATGAAGTGGTAGAGAAGCAATACTCAAGATGATGATGACTGAGAATTCTCTAGAATTAAAGTCATAATTCTTCCAAGAAGATCACTAAGGCTTAGCCAATACAAATAAACAAATAAATGCATGCATTCAAATAAAAAACATTTTCATTAAACTGACAAACACTAAGAATAGTGAGGAAATCACATATATACTAGAGAGAAAAGATAGTGTACTTTCAAATAAATGCCAGACTATAATAACACAGCTTGTTAACAATGAAACAACAACAAAAAGTAATGGGAAAATGGAGTGACATCTTCAAAAGATCAGAAGGCGTGGGAGTGAATTGATCTACCAAACTAGAATGATATGGGCAGCCAAATTAATATCTAAAAATAAAATCACAATAAAGATAATTTCAGGAAATATCTGACATTTCAGAAAATAAGTTTCTGGAATCAAGCCATCAGGAATGAATAATAAGAGATTGACTATGTATATAGCAATATAAAAAGTACCAAACATAAACACACAGTTGTTTTACTTTTAATTACTATGTCAAAAGCTCTCATTATTTTTTTAATTAAGAATTTGATATCTTAGGACAGTTTTAGGTTGACATCAAAATTGATGGGAAGGTACAGAGATTTCCCATAAACCAGCTGCACCCACAAATACATAGCTTCCGCATTATCAATATCTCTCACCAGAGTGACACATATGTTCCAATTGATGAACCTCCATTGACACTTCATAGTCACTTAAAGTCCATAGTTTATATTACAGTTCACTCTTGGTTTTATACATTCTCTGGACAAATGAATAATGGCATGTATGTATCATTATAGTATCATATAGAATATTTTTATTGTGTAAAAATCCTCTGTTCTCTGCCTTTTCATCACTTTCCCACAATCTCCTCCCAACCCCTGGATACTACAGATCTTTTTACTGTCTCCACAGTTTTACCTTTTGTAGAATGTCATATAGTTGGAATCATCCAGTAGGTAGCCTTTTCAGATTGGCTTCTTTCACTTAGTAGTATACATTTAAGTTAGCTTCATGTCTTTATGTGGCTTGATAGCTCATTTTTTTAGCTCTGAGTATTCCACTGTCTGGATGTAACACAGTTGATTGATTCACATACTGAAGGACGTCTTGGTTGCTTCCAAGGTTTGGAAATTATGAAAAGCTGCTATAAACATCCATGTGCAATTTTTTGTGTGGACATAAGTTTTAACTCCTTTGGGCACATATCAAGCATGATTGTTGGATCATACGGTAAGAATATGTTTTGTAAGAAACTGCCAAACTTTCTTCAAAAGTGGCTGTGCCATTTTGCATTCCCACCAGCAACAAATGAGAGTTCCTGTTGCTCCATATCTCACTGGTATTTGGTACTGTCAGTGTTCCAGGTTTTGACCACTCCAATAAATGTGTAGTGGCATCTCATTGTTATTTTGTTATTTTAATTTGTTTTTTCCTGATGATATATAATGTGGAGTATGTTTTCATGAGTTTTTATTTGCCATCCCTATCATCTTTGGTGAGGTATCTGTTAAGGTCTTTGGTGTGTTTTTTAATCAGGTTGTTTGCTTATGGTGGAGTTTTAAGTGTTCTTTCTATATTTGGTCAACTGTCCATTGTCAGATATGTCTTTTGCAAATATTTTCTTCCAGTCTGTGGCTTGCCTTTTAATTCTCTTGCCATTGTCTTTCTCTGAGCAGAAGTTTTTACTTTTAATGCAGTTCAGATTATCAATTATCTCGTTCATGGATCATGTCTTTGTTGTTGTTTCTAAAAGGTCACCGCTTAACCTAAGGTCATCTAGGTTTTCCCCTATGTTATCTTCTGAGTTATAAAGTTTTGTGTTTTACTTTTAGGCCTATTAGCCATCGTGAGTTAATTTTTGTGAAGGGTGTAAGGTCTGTGTCTACATTCATTTTTTTGGCATGTGGATGACAAGATGTTCAAGGACCATTTGTTGAAAAGACTATTTTTACTCCATTGTATTGTTTTTGCTCCTTTGTCAAACATCAGTTAACTGTGTTAATATGGGTGTATTTCTGGACTCGCTATTATGTCTCATTGATCTCTGTTCTTTTGCCAGTACTACACTCGCTGTCTTGATTACTGCAGCTCTATTATTACTCTTTGAAGGTGGGTAGTGTCATTCCTCCCACTTTATTCTTCTCCTTCAAAACTGTGTTGGTTATTTTGGGTCCTTTGTCTCTCTATGTAAACTTTGGAAACAGTTTGATGATGTCTACAAACTAACTTACTGGGATTTGGATTGGAATTGCTTTGAATCTGTAGATCAAGTTGGAAAGAACTAACATCTTCACAATATTGAGTCTTCTTATGCACGAATATAGAATATTTCTCCACGTATATACTTCCTTTTTTATTTAATTCATCTGAGTTTTCCTCATCTTGAACTTGTGTATATTTTGTTAGATTTATATTTAAGTATTTCATTTTTGAGGGTGCTAATGTAAATGGTGGTGTGTTTTTAATTTCAAATTGAATTTGTTCATTAATGGAGTATAGGAGGGCAATTGACTATTGTATATTAACCTTGTATCTTGAAGTCTTGTTATAATTGCTTTTTAGTTCTTGGAGTATTTTGAAGATTCTTTCTGATTTTGTATGTAGACAATCATTTCATCAGCATACAAAGAGAGTTTTATTTCTTCCTTCTCAACCTGTATACCTTTTATTTTCTTTGCTTGTCTTATTACATTAGCTAGGACTTCCAGTACGATGTTGAAAAGGATTGGTGAGAGGGGATCCTTGCTTTATACCTGATTTTAGTGGGAAAGCTTCTAGTTTCTCATCATTAAGTATGATCTTAGCTGTAGGTTTTTTGTACGTATTCTTTATCAAGTTGAAGAAGATCATCTCTATTCCTATTTTACTGAGAATTTTTATCATGAATTTAATTTGCACTTCTTTTTCTAGTCTCCTAAGTTGGAAGCTTAGATTACTGATTTTAGATACTTTCTCTTTTCTAATATATTCCTTTAATGCTATAAATTTTCCTTTCAGCAATGTTTTCACTGCATCCCAAATATTTTGATATGTTGTGTTTTCATTTTCGCTTAATTAAAAACATTTAAAAATTGCTTTTGAGATTTCTTCTTTGAAACATATTATTTAGAAGTATGTTAATAAATCTACAAGTATTTGGGGGATTTCCAAGCTCTCTTTCTATTATTGATTTCTGAATAATCATAAGGCATCCAGAAGTGATGTCTGAAAAAAAGCCCACCAGCTCATTGAAAATATTCAAGGAGCTGCTTTCTGATAACCACTGAAATGCTTGAAAGACTAGGAAACAAGTAAATGTTACATGTCCTGTTTTATCACAATAAATAGCTTTACTGAATCTAGCTAATAGAAGAGTGAGTGCTACTAATATTCAGGAAAGTTTAGTAAAGGGGCAGGTGACTGGGTGCCCTACACAGAAAGAAGGAATGACGCTAATACCAAGAATAACATTTTTCTCCCTTTCCTCTATGATCAGACATTAGTATGGCTAGTACAAATATTTCTAAATCTTTCTGAAGTCCAGTACTGGGTAATATAATTAAATAAAACCTTACGACATAGACAGCTTGGTTCACAGAATGCATTCCCTCACCTCCAAAAAAATATAAATATTTCTTAAGCTACTTTACTATACTAAAAAAACCCCAAAAGTTAAACAACTAAAATGTTCCTGAATTTGCTGTAAAGCTAAGAATTATAAATCAAATTTTGATGTTCTAGTTCAAAAACACCTGCATTACCATCCAAAGGCCAAGCAAGGCTCGCACCTGCAAACTGATTTAAAATGAAAGAAAAATAAACGACGTTGTTAATTATTTAAATGTTTAACAGATATCCATATATTATTTATATTGGAAATATATTTCAAATAACATTATAAGCATAGTTCATATATCGATGAAGGGCACATTGTCTTTCATAATAAATCAATTGATGATACTTGCATATCACTCAATGATTATTAAGAATGTATGCCTTACATACATAATATTATCATGCATGCTATTCAAACGAGCAAACAGCCTATTCAAAATACCACTTCTCTAAATTTATCTAATATGTAAACTTGATATCAAAACTATCACCACTGCTACTTATTAAAAACATGTTCTGTTAAATCTATTAGTGGAATACAATATGTCTTTATTTGCATTCCATTACAAAAAGTTTAAAAAGTGTTTCTTTTGCAAGTAGTTCATATTGCTGCCAAAATACGTTTCTGTAATAAAGTGTGGAAAATTCACACCATAATAAAATAAAATATAGAAGTTAAATTAACACATGCCCAAAGGCTATTTATCCATCTGCTTGCCAAACTATTGAATAATGCTATTTCATTTTCATAAATTTGGCAATTTCACATATCCAAAAGGTAGTTTTGATAAAATACTGATTTCTGTATTCTCTACTAAATTATACAGTTCTTGAGTGTTTTCTAATGAAGAATCTTAATGCACAAATATTAAATTGTTCACATTCATTTCCCGTAGGAAAAGAACAATGCTTATTTAACATGATATATTCCATTCCAGAGAAATAGATGAGATAGTGTCACGTTAATGTTAATGTATTATCTCATATTATGTTTTCTTATGTTTAACAGAAATAGACATATTTTTATTATTAAAATTAGAGCTTAAAATATTTATGAAGAAATAGTAAGTTGTAGTAGAATTGTCTTGGTAACTTTTTTACATTACATTACCACATACAAAATGAATTATTTTCTGACAAACATAAATTTTTAATATATTATCATTTCCTGACAAGAGTAGAGTCAGTGTTTACCCTGAATCACTTTTTCATATCAATTATAGTATTAAATACCTAAATACAAAATAATTTGAATATATACAGTAGAAAGTTTTTTATGAAAATTCTAGATTGGCATTTAAGATAAATGACTATAACATAATGGTACATGGGGTCCATTTATTTGTGATAAATTTATTATTAATGTATCCACAAACAATTATATTTAAAGCCCTTTTCATATAATTATAGTAAAGCTGGTCAACAGGATGCACTACAACTCTCAACCGATTCACCCGAAATGTATACTTTACTTAAATACTCCTATTTGAAGATCTTCTTGTAGTCACTCCATCATTCTCTCTACTATTCATATAATTTTATTTTCTTTTGCATTGTCTATTGTCTCTTAGTTATGGGGAAAAAAAGATTTAGTTGCAATAAATAATTCTGTTATTATTCTGTCATTCCACCTCAATTCTTGATTTCTTCCTTTAATGTGATGAGCACTGATTTTTATATTGTTTCTAGTTCTTTAAATTATTTAAATGATATTTTCAAAATCTATTTCTTGCCCAATTTAATTTAGACAAATCTATTCATACCTTACTACCAAATTAGGCTATAATCACAATCCCATCCTTTTCTTTACCTCTTTATCTCTCCCATCAAAATTGAAAATGTTTGCATGCTATTCTGAAGTAAAATTATTTTTCACCATCTTAAAAGTTTTAAAATTAGGAAATACTCTAGAGAGCTTAAGTTTGTTATAAATGTGTAACTATCGTAGATTACAGGAACAATTAACTTACTGCTGGAATTCATTTCCATTTCTAGTGGTACATTCCTTATATCTGTACGCTTAAAAGTGACTTCTCCCTCTAAAATCAAAAGAATCTTTCACTCAAAATTTGCTAGATTTTACTTTGTTTCATTTGAACCGTAATTTTATAACATCCATGCCGACTCTTTAATTTCCATTCTTTTTCCAAATATACAAATGCATAATGTGCCTTCCTCAATCCTTGGGGTAGAAAAAAACACAGATGTTTCTGAGGACACTCAGTCTTTTATCCCACATTCACCCAGTCCCCTGTCTCATTCCTCCAGGACCACTAATAGTTTTAAGCTTGCTTCCCACCAGTCACCCAGGCACACACATTTGTGAAAAAGATGCAAGGATTTCTCTGTCTTACAACCTCCCCTGTTTTGGTAGTCACATTAGCTCCCTGTAGGCCAAAGGAGTGTTCCACCTGAACTTTGAGTCCATGAATATCTGAAAAACAGCTGTCTTTTTCCTCCCATTTCATTGGTTATTTGGCTGAGTGCAGAGTTCTGGCTCCCAGGTCCTCTTATCTCTAAGCACCATGGAGGCTTTCCTCGTGATTTCTGGAAATCTTATGTTCTGATGACATGTCTCAAGTCAAGGCTTGTTCACATTTTCTTGCAAGCTGCCTTCTTAATGACCTCAGAGCTTTGAATTTTCATGAGGCTGTGACTTCATGTGGCTTCTCTCCCATTCGTCATGCTCACACCTAGAGATTGCTGCACATCTGTAAAAGTGTGCCTTCCCTTACTGGGAAATTAGGTCCTATCTATGTCTTTAATAGTTATCCTCTCCTTACTATTTCTTTTTCTGCTTTCTGGGACTCACATTTGCCTCTTGGTTTATTTGTCTCTCATGTCTTCTATCATGTTTTATCCCAGTCAAACTTTAGGGATGTGGAAATTTTGCCAATTACATTTTCCATCCCAAATCATTTCTGGGGTTCCATGGAGAGGCTGTTAAATCCACTGAATGACTCACCTTATGAATTCTGGGCCTGGCCTGCCTTCACTATTACAGCCATAAATGCACTCCATAACCCTGTATGTGTCCAACCTCCCAGGCAGTTTGAGAAGGAACTTCTCCTAGTGTTTTCCTGTATCTTTGGTGGGTAAATTTCATTTGTGGACTTCTCTTCATTGGTCTATCTTTTAATTATGCATGTGCTAGTTTCTGTTTAAGCCTGCCTGTCCCTTAACTTTATATTATTCTCCACATACTCTTATCTATTTCCATGTGACTGATGAATGTTTAAATGCTGATGCTAGCTAAACTCTCTCTGGGACTTCAGACTTGCATATCAGGTTTCAACAGAGATACCCATATAAATTATTTTAATGAATAATAAAACCATCCACTTATTTTTGCTCTAGCCTGTAATCTTGTAGTAAATTGTAGTTTATTCATAACTTTATGTTCTATTTAGCAGATGTGACGAGAGAATATAGCATTCTTATTTTCTGTAACTAATCTCTTATACCAGAGGGACTCCAACACCAGTAGATAATGGGTTTGGGTGTGTGCATGTATGTAAATATTTGCCAATTATTAAGTTTCAAGAGTATTTTGAAAAGCTCAGTCTTCTCAGTATTTCTTATTTTTACCTCCCCCTGCTCTTCCCTAAATGTGGCCTCTGTATATTTGGGATTGAGGTAGGGGCTTCCATCAATTTGCAGTAATGGAGAATGGGAGTTCAATGCTGCATGAAAGTCATCAAACTGCCTTTTGGGCCATCCCTTGACTCTTCTACAAGATGATTGTCCTGGAAGAATCCCTTATCTACTGTATTCATGGCCGTTGAGGTGTGGCAATTATAATGTAGTTGTATTCTACCTCTGTCGTCCTTCTAGTATTCTGATCCATCCTATTTCTGCTCATACAGGAGAAGAAAGGATAATCTTCCTCTTCCTCTTCTTCCTGCTCTATGAATGGGTCTCACTTAGCATAATGTTTTTCTCTTTAAGATAAGAATACCTCATGGCATGTAAATCCTAATGGAAAGAAGTAGCCTCAAAGCACTATGGAAGAAGCACTGTAATCTGATTTTATGAGACTGTTCTGACATGAGAGCCTACTGAAAACTAGGAGCTAGGAGTCATTCTCTCTAAAATGTGAGCTTGCTGACTTTTCTTTTTCCAAAGTAAGGCATAGGGGATGACATAAATTACACAGATATCTTACCATTCCTCCTAGTATGCCACATCTTTTGTCTTTTGCTAGAGTTTGTCTCATTCATTTTCTTAAACCATATATGGGTATCTGTGTTTAAAATAATAATTCAATGTTGATTTACCACTATATCTCTATATTTGCTACACATTTTCCAGATTCCATTTTACAAATAGATTTATAATAATATTTTAGCATTAATGTATCATTTTATAGTATAATAATGTATCATTACTAATCATACAGTATTATTGCATAGTTTTTTATAGTATACCAACTATGGTTACATTTCTTCTTATAGTGTTTAAAATTCATGAGTTTTTAGGTAGAAGAGAAGATGTTATAATTTCTTATTTATACATCAGGAAGGTCAGGTTCAGAGAAAGTAGATGATTTACAATCAAACAACTCTTCATTAGTGAAGACAAAACTCAAACTCAGGTTTCCTGATTGAAATAGAATATTCTAGCATTTACATTATTATTTTTCAACTTCCCTTATGCTTGCTACTTAAACAATAAATAATGATGGAAAGAATCATGTTTTCCCTCTTTAAGACAATAAAGAAGAGGGAAAGATTTTATTACCTGGTGTTGGTGAGTGAAGGGGGGTGTCTGAGAGAGGGGCAGCTTGTGCATGGTTTTAGTTGCTGTATCTCAGGCCATCATGAATGCATTATAGAGCTACACTGCTGTTTTCATTTCACAAGAAGTACTTTCATTTCCGCTACCTTATGTGGTTGCACAGCATACTGTGCATGCAGTGTGCCTGTTGAAATGAGAAAAATGATGCTAGGCATATTTAAAGTTTTCCCAAAACTACACTGGTATAACTGGGAGTGCTGAGATTAGCACGCAGGCTGCTTAACTCAGTTCCTAGTGCTCTTTTTTTACTGTACTATGCTGTTTCTCTAGCAACTTCCTAAGAGAGGAAAGTGAAACATAAAGCGGATGTAAAATTACAGCTGAGTTGCGAGATATACATTTAGAATTCTAAGTTTTTATTTAACTGTCCAAACCGCTTCACTTTCTTCATAAGTGTTTTTTCATTTGCAAATAGCGGATAAAAATATTTAGACCACAAAGCTGGTATGTGTACCGCTCTTAGCATAGAATCTTACAAATAACAGATTTTCAATAAATAATAATCATTTAATTTATTACTACTATTAATCTTCACCAGTATTATCTAAAAAGCATAAATCTTCTTTATAAACTGAAAAATACATTCCTGAGATTATTTTTAACATCTTTTTTCCTACTTTATTGTTTCATACTTCTTCTTTCTCCGCTTTTGTGCATCCTTTCTAAATTATATTATGTTTCAGCCTAACAGTTAAGAAAAGAGTAAGTTGAGAAGTGGAAAATAAAGACTAAAAAAAGGAAAATGAAAATGGAGATAAAATCAAAATTTGTTGAAATTGCTGAAAAGAAAGAAAATTAATTTAAGCTCTCACTAAAATATTTATTCCCAACCCAACTTCTTTTGTATATAGAACAATTTTCAGCGACTATTAGTCTATTTGTCTCAGTTTATTTTGAGAACTTAAAAAGAAAAGCTCTAGTTTACAAAGACCTTAAATTAATACCTTTTTAATTTATATTTAAAATAAGATTTTAAGATATTCAACTTGTTTCAATTAGAATAGATATTATCAAAATGAATACAAGAGTTATGAAGCTGTGATTATGCTGGCATGTACAATTAAGAAGGGACAATTAAAAAAATGGCAAAACAAGAATAGGTGAAAATAAAAATGAGTTTGAAAGGGAAGGTAAATTGTACACACACCAAAGGGTTTTCGTAGGCAGAATTTTTAAAAAATCCCTAATCCCTGTGGGGACCTGAAATTGGCCACCCCAAGATATGTGTCTTTGGCATCAGGATTATTTGAGGCTCATTGCTTTTGATAAACTGGGACAGGCAAGGAGGCTCTGAGGAATGGAACTTGCCCTTTGTTAGGACACGTTTACATTTGTAAGGTAAATCTCTATCTGTAAAAGGTGCCTCCCTCTCTGTACCAGGAAGAAGAAAGGCGATGACCTACTCTCCAAAAACTCTTAATCAATACCAAAGGCAAGGACTTAAAATCTGCATTTTATTGTGCTAGTCTGGTAACCTCCTGTAACTGACTTCCCTCCCCCTCCCAACGTTGGCATCTCCTTAAAGATTAAGCATCTTTCTTTAGGCTGGGAACCGATTGCGGCGCTCATCTGTGACCCCCCCCCCGCCCCCCCCGCAGCCCGAGGCAACACACCTGCCACCCTGTGGCGCTCACTGAGACAGCAGACCTATCTGCCATTTCCATCAAGCGCTGTGCTGACAGAGCAGCCTCGTGACTATTGTAAAAGGGACTTTTCAATCACATGTGAAACACCCCGTTTGGGGGCTATATAACCACTCTGTGCACCCCACTTCTTTGGTGCCCTTTCTTCCTTCGGGAAGAAAGGCCCCGGGCCATGGTTCCTCATAAAGCTTTGTTTAATTTTCTCTTGCTATTCTGTCTCATGTGAATTTAATTCGTTCTCCGGCCAGACGAACCCCCATTTGGGGAGAGGAAATGTCCTCCTCCCCTACATCCCCAAAAATACCCTGTCCCAAGCCCCAAAACTTGCTATTATGATAAGATATCACTTTTATGGTTATTTGTTGTATGAATTATGTTATTATATGAACATTTTATAAAGATTACAATGATGCAAAACTCATTATAAACTACTGAACACCTAAAAGCAAATGTACTAACTATTTTCTTTTCAAAGTGTTATAAAAAACGTGAAATGTATAGAAAATATAGATGGATGGGTTAATATGAACCCCCTTATAAGCCTCAACTATGTTGAACACTCATTAATATTTTGTCATCTTCCTCTTCCTTCCTTCCTTGCTTCCTTCCTTCTACTACTTCAAAGTAAACTGAAGGCATTATCACACTTTATCTGTACATATTTCAGAATGCGTTTCCTAAGAAATACGTAAAATGTATGCAGAAACTGTGATCACAGGCAAGAAAATTACTAATTGCAATATCTAGTCTAAATTTAATATTTAAATTTTCTTAAATGTTCTACCAATTACAAATTTGGTTTTGACTGTTCTAATATCTAGAAGCCCTATGATTTTGTTTTCTGCTGGCTACCAGTCTTACTGATATGAGTATCTATAGTTTTATATTTGTATGTTACCTAAATATTTTTAAAAGTGTGCTGGACCTTGTGTTTACAGTACTAAAATGTGTTAATAATTTCAGGCCTTGGGAATTATCTCTGTTCAATAATAGTTTTTCTTTGCTTCTGCCACACACTTAGGGCAGGAGGTAATCTGGAATCACCTTAAACCAGTTTTAGGGTTTGTGATTGTGTGCGCTCTCTAGATGAGTTGAAGCTGTGTTGCAGCCTGGTTATCCAGCCTCCTAATATCGACTTCCAATCCACCACTCTCTTAAGATTTAGCTTTCTAGAGTCAAACTATAAATACAGATGGTTTCTCCATGGCTGTGATTTTTGCTTCCTCAACTTCCTGATTTCTCATTTTCTTTCAGATATTTGACCTGTTAAAGCATCTATGACACGCTAATCCTTAAAATCCTTCAAGTATGTTTTTTATCTTGTTGTTCTTTTCTTGATTTCATCAGATAAAGTAATCAGACTTAATAGTTAGGAAAAACATTTTATGATGTTGTTCTTACTTCATATCAGAAGACACATAATGTAAGTTTATCCCACTATTAGGGATTCTCAGTTTCATTGTTTATTAAGAGGCCTAAGAAAGCTTACAATGATTATTGAAGGAGTTTGAGCACCCAGAGAAGCTTGCTTATGAAGAACAAACAATATTGAACACTTAAGTATTTTTAAATAAAGATTAAATTTAGTACTTCAAAATACAGTGGGCTCTTGTATCTAAGACGTCAGTTTACATTTTTCCACTTTTAACATAAAACAACACAAGGCTTGATATGTTACAGTATAGTTAAAGTTATAGTGAATTATTTGAACACTCTATTAATGTTTATAAGACCCAATTGGCTGAAAAGAAATAGATTTAATTATTCTCTTAGGTAAGTATGATTTTGTAGTCCTAGAGATTGAAAACATGTGTTTGGGGAAAATAACTGCTTGAAATATATGTAATCACCAAAACTAAAATAAAAATCATGTCAATTTTCATAATGAAAGAAACATGGATTATATTCATTCTTAGTCTGTCAATGAATTAGGGAGATGTTCCATATATAACTGTATACAGAGATGCTAAATTTAGCACATAATATAATAAAATATATACCTCAGCAACCTACTGTAAAATGACTTTTGTATTATTTTCCCTTTAAGGAAAAAAACAAATAGATACTATGTCTACTAAATGTGGACTTATCCTTCTGATTTGGGAAAAAAAGCAACGATAAATGCAAAATCCACTTGGAGACCATTTGAGTCATCCTACACATTCAGTTTATTTCTACTGATATAGTTGTCAAAAATGTTATGACAAATGTCACAACTGGATATTCACGACCTTTGACAAACTTCATTAGTATGTAACCTCATATTATCTTGTTAATAACTTTGGATGCAGTCTGTATCTTCAGATATCAGCAGAAGTTTCAAAATGATTATTAAAAATATTATTAAAAATATGAAGGGGGTGTCCTGTATGAGAGAATTGCTTAAAAACAACTAGTAATAAATATCTTTTACCAAACACAAACTAATCTGCCCATGTTGTTATATCTGACTGATAATGCTAGGGTTATCTTTTAACGTTAGGTAATTTTCCCAATATTTAGCAAAGTAAATAAGGCTCTTGAAAGATTTCTTTCTTATCACTGTCTCAACACTCTGAATTGGGAAGAAATTATTGGCATTAATTTATGATAGTACACACAATAGAATTCCACGAAGCACGAAATTCCCCTTTGAGCCAAAATCCATGTCTATTCTTTTGGCCATGTATTTAATTCTTGATTAAAGCAAGTAAAATTGAGAAAAGCATTTTTAAAAAGAACAAATGGTATGAATGGGAAGATAGAATGGCAAGCAGCTAAACTGTTTCTTGTATTTTGGTGAGAGATAAAATTCTTCAGTAATAGCAGCTATTCATTTTACCAGCACTCTGCAGCTCTTACACCATTCAGAACATACAACCAGTGAACGTCAAGTATCATATTACATTGTCACACATGATGTGTAAAATGTTTAACACCAGCTGGAATATCTTGCTCTTATTATAATGTAGTTGGACAAAAAAAAGAAAGAAAGAAAGAAAAAAGAGATCACCTCTGGATAAATGAGAAGAAAAATTGTGTAGGAAAGAGAGATGGAAAGAAACCATGTGATATACTGTTAAAACTATCAAGGCTAATAATATTGATTCATTTGCCACTGAGATTCAATTTTAACTCAGTTGCTACATGTGAAAAGCCAACAATTTATTCACAGAACAGGTTTCATGTGGAGTAACCCTTTGTAACTATTTCTTTTCTATGGGCCTATATATTACAGCTTGGATGATCATCTGTTGTCAAACTAACAAAACACAACCTCTTTATTCCTTTTCTAATCAGGAAACTATAGTGTGAAAAATGAAGATTGGTTTTAGGTTTCTCCATAACTCTAAAAATTGACGTTTATGTCTATAAATGCACATAGCTGGCATATGGCTAATGTTACTGGAAGTCCTGTGATTCTTTGACTTTTGAGATATTTAAAAGAGTGACTATCAAATAAACTATATTGTGCTTTTTATTGGATATTCTATTATTGATTTCTAATTTAATGTTTTATCAGAAAATGTAGATTTAATATTTTTTAAATCATGACGTGTAATTTATAGCAAATTTTGTAAATATTCTTTGTGTGTGTTAGAGAAGATATTTGTCACTACATTTTGATAGTAGGCTTCTGCATTTGTTCATTAAGTTATTTTGATAATTGAAAATTTTATATTTTCACTGATTTTTTTGATAGTCTTAGGAAACTTGCCAAAAGGCGAGGTTTCTTGTGGGCACATGATAATAGCAGAATTGCTAGGGGGAGATTATGTTTCAGGACAGCAGCAACATGGAGGGAATTGATTGAAAATCTCCCATTATCATGGTACTCTCTAAGTTGAGAGCAAAGATAGGCTTCTGACATGAGCAGAATTTCTGATTTGGGGAAAAAAAGCAATGCACGTTTTCAGTGGAAGAAAGCACCTCCTGTTTAGGTACGTGGAATTCCCACAATGCAAGATCAACTAAAAATGAGCTTACAAACAAAGATGGCTACATTTCAAGGAAACAAAGAGCCACTGCTACTGAGAGGCATCCGAATAATAATTTTAAAAAAGTTTACATGGCCAAGACATAGTCAGGAACACAATAAAATTACTCTAAAGGAAATGTTTAAAGAAATGGAAGATGGGAACAAATTTGAGCAAACGTTTCTACTTACGATTATTTGACAAAGAAGTTTTAACAAATAATTAAATTGAACTTTACAAGTAAAAAATACGAGAGTTGAATTTTAAAACTCACTGAAGACACTAAGTAGTTTTATTCAATGCAACAGAGAAGGAAACAGAAGTAGTACACCAAAGTTTAAAATGTTAAAGAATACGTGAAGCAGAAAGAGGACTAAAGGGGAATCAAGGTTAGAATGAAAAAAATTAGCATGTCTAATTGGTATTGTCAGGAAGAAGGTATAAAAAGGATTATGCAAAAATTATATTTGAAAACATATTGCCTATAAATATTCCAAAATTGATGGAAGACATGAATTCCCCGAGCAAGACAGATAAAAATAAACCTACAGCTATTAAACACTAGAGAAACTTTATAGGACTTAAGTTAAATAAGATCTAATGATGTCAGAAACGAAAGACATAACGTAGATTTTAATGATCCTAGACCTCTTAATAGGTACAGATGGGGCCAGACAGAAGTGAAATCATATCCACTAAGAAACAAGAGATAGTAATTATTAGAGGTGAATTGTGCACACAGCAAAATTCTCTTTCATCAATGAAGATAAAGTAAAGGCATTTACATGTAAACAAAACTGAAAGTGTTAATCATCAACAAGTTTTTACTATAGAAAATTCTAGAGAAAGACTATTTAAGATGCTAAATTAAAAATAAACCACAGAAACAATAACAAACCTTAGCACACAATTTTATGTGTGAACAATTTTATGTATAACATTTCATGTGTATACGCACACAGTGGAATATTATTCAGCACTAAAAAAAAAAGAGCTATCAAGCCATGAAAAGAAGTGGAGAAACCTTAAATGCATGTAAGTAAGTGAAAAGAGCCAATCTAAAAAGACCACATACTGTATTCCACCTATATGACATTCTGGAAAAGGTAAAACTATGGAGTCAGTAAAAAATAAAAAATCAATAGTTGCCAGAGGTTAGGGAGGAGGGAAGGATGAGTAGATGGAGCACAGGGGACTTTTAGGGCAGTAAAAATTCTCTGTATGATACCATAATAATGGATACTTATCATTATTCAGATGCCCAAACCCATAGAAAGTACAAGATCAAGAGTGAACACTAATGTAAACCATGGACTTTAGGTGATCATGGTGTGTGGATGTAAGTTGGTCAGTTGTAACAACTGTACCACTCTGGTGGGGGATGTTGATAATGGTGGAGGTTCTGCATGTGTGGGGGTAGGGGGTATATGGGAAATCTCTGTACCTTCTGATCAATATTGATGTAACCTAAAACTGCTCTCTAAAAAATGAAGTCTTTAAAAAAAGACTTCAGTTAATTCAGATTTTCAATGTTCATTTCGTTTCAAAATCATAAGGGTAGCAATTATCCCCTAAACGAATGTAGATTTACTGGAACATTTTAATCAAGGACTACCTTCTTCAGGAGGCTGCCCAAGAACAAGGGTTTTTTGCAATAATATTCCATCTGCGGCAGATTACTTTTGCAGTTTGTTCCAGGCACTGTGGTGTGGCAGTGCTCCTGGATGGGTTGCTAACAGTTGCCCACAGGCAAGGTTTCTTCTCCCAATTATTACTGAAGTCCTTACTACAGTCTGCGTAACAGCTGAATGCCTATTGGGGCAGGCTAAATTCTGAATAACCTGGTGGGTATTTCAGGGTTAATCTCCCATATTCCAGCTGGTGCTGGCTGTATGCCCTGTGTAATGACAGATACTGATGAGTCCTGAATTTGTCAAGCATGAGATAAATCCACTGATCTCAGCTTCATGATATTTAACTGGATTGTAGGTTGTTCAGGCCATTCTGACATCAGTCCATGAATGAAAGAACTTAGTGTCTGTGGTTTATTACTGCATCTCCAGTAATTATACAATTATGTAAACAGTATATTATCAAATACTTTTTAAAGAATAAATAGCTAATATGCTGCCTGAGTTTGCCCAATCAACATGACTTTAAATAGTTGTCTACAAACATAATAGACATTCTTAGGCATTTTTACCTTTAACTAGTTGAGATAGGAGGCTTTGTTTAAATATGCAAAATTCTAAAATTTGCATTTGTTTACATTCCCTTAACAGTAGTAAAGGTCAAAATGATAAATGAAGCTCTCCACTGTCTTTTAAATACGATCTATACGATCTAGGATTTGATATTTTTGTGCTTAAGTGTAGAATGCCAAAATGTCTAGTATAAAAAGGGATAAAAGATCCCAGAAAAAAATAATGAAGGGGGTTCAGCAAACTTTTTTTCTTCTGGTAAAGTTTTCAGCTCTCCATAATAGATATGGGGTTTTATAGAAAGATGTTTAGAGGACATATTTGGGGAGTTGCTGTGATTTCTGAACTTGTACATACTTTGTGAAACCCTGTGTCACTCAGCTCTCATGCTGTGGGATTCATGTGGCCAAAACACTCTCTTAAAAATCTGTTAGAAGCAGATTGACAACAATTTTATAGTACTGCTCTTTCTGCTTTCCACCTCTGCTGCCTGCTTTTCCTAAGCGCCTCATTGGCGAGAGGCTGTGTGATAAGCACTCACATATCCAGTGTCATTTAAATTTTACCATTGCAGGGGGAACAGATGATGTTATCCCATCTTACAAATTAGGACGCCAAAACTAAGAGTTTAAAAAAACCCAAGGTGACACAGCTAGCGGCGACTACTTGCATTATTTGAATTGAGATGTATGGATTGCAAAGCTTCTGTCATTAATCACGGGGCTGCATTTAGGTTTACAGTATATGTCTTCCTGTGTAGTTAAGCCATCTTTACTTTAACTGTTTCAATTCTCAAGCATATTTTTATACTACTACTTTAAAATGCATGCATGGTGTATTTTTGCATAATCTGCTACTCAAGGAGAGGACATAAACTTCAAGAAATACATTTTAAAATAACATATGAATGGCATATATCCTGAGCCTTGTTTATCTTAGAATTTACTTTCATTGTATTTACCACTGTTTCCTTCTGCTACATTTGCTCAGATAGGAGCACACAGTGTCAAGGGGCTTGAGCTGATAAAAGCGCCTGATACTCTAAATTAAAGATAACAGCATTTTCTGACTGGCATAAATAGTTTTTGAAAACCTTTAATACTCATTTCAAACAAAAATAAAAATATGCCTATGAAGTAGAAGAGAGAATGCTGAGAATGAACATAAGACAAATTCAGACTACAGTAGCCTACAGAAATTCTTGTTATGTATGAGTCCTAAGAGCTGGGTCCTGTGGTTTGTATTTTCAAATAAAGTAAGAAGATAAGGTCCGTGGGAGTGGCAACTGGACAAATAAAGAAAGAAAAGTTAATTGAATGAAGAACAAATCCTTAAAATTCCCCCATTCCTCACAAACTGAAACACTCCCCCCCCAAAAAAATAGAAGGTAAAACATTTCTAATTATAAAAATAGTCAGACCACTATAATTTTAATGAATACTTTATCCCAACAATTAAAAACCGTGAATATGTATATATCTATAGTAATATAGGAAGTGATTATCTTACTGTCCTAGAAAAATAGCAAAAATCTAAAGTTATCTGGACTTTAAGGGAGGAGGGAAGGGAGATGAAGGGAATGGAAGAGATCTATTATATATCTATTATTAATTTAACAATATGTTTATTTAATACATTTTTATTGATAAAAATTTGCTCAGTAAGTTGTTTCTCTGCATTTATCTTTAACCTGTTTGCATTAGTTTTCTATTACTGTATAATAAATTATCACACAATTAACAGCTTAAAATAGCACCTGTCTATTATCTCACATCTCTGCAAGTCAGAAATCCACGTGGGGATTTCTGGTCCAGCAACTTAGAAGTTGCCACTCTTTCCTAACAACAAGTAAAAAGCTAAAAAACTGAAAAATCAACTATATCTTTACATTCATGAGAAAAGTAAAATCAAAGAGAGTAATGACTGTCAAAAATTGAAGAAATAGAAAAGCAAATACAGAGAATCACAAGTTAGAACAGAAATCCTTGAGCTGAAACCTCCACAAGAACTAGTGTTGGAGTAAGAAAACCTAAACTATAATTGAAGAATTGCTGGAGGCTCAGCATGTACAACTCTGAGAGATAAAAACTCTACTGGTCCCTGGTTATTGAGGGGCAGAAGCTCCCACATTTTTGTGGGTTTTAGCTGCTGGAGCTCTAGAGGGTCTCCCTATGACTATTAGAGAAAAATAATTCTGCTCTGGCAGTGGTAGGGGAAAAGGAATTGTTTGGATATAAGCCACAATATTCAGTTTTCTTAACAAGATCTTCCCTCAGGTGGAACTATTTAACTGGAACTTAACTGACCTCAGGGAAGGGAAATATCATTCCCAGGCCCCTTTATCCTTTCACGTGGGAGAAGAGAAATGTCTGGCTTCATTCAATTCTAGCCATCCTTTCCCATCTAAGAGGGGGGCTGGGAAACTGATCACAGGCTCACCAAAAAACAGATATAATCAGAGGATTATAGAACATTTCCCCTCTTCCTATGTCTTATGACTGTATTATAAAGACCTATTTAGAATAATTCCTCTTACCAAGTACATCATGCTCAGATATAAGGAAAGAAATCACAAAACATGCTAAAAGGCAAAATACATAGTTTGAACAGATAGAGCAAGCCTCTGAACCAGACTCAGATATGGCAAGGAGGGATGTTGGAATAATTAGAGCAGGAATTTAAAACAACTATGATAAATATACTAAGGACTCTAATGAATGAACTAGACACCATGTAAGAAATGGACCATGTAAGCAGAGAGATAGGAATTCTAAAAATGCAACTATAAGGAAATGCTAAAGATAAAAAAAAAACTGTAACAGAAATGAAGAATGCCTTTGATAGGCTTGTTTTAGACTGCACACAGTTGAGAAATGAATTTCTGAGCTTGAGCATATCTCAATAAAAACATCTAAATCCAATAAAGAAACAGAAAAACAAAGCTAAAAAAAAATCAAATATCCAAGAGCTGTGCGGAAACTATAAAGGATGTAACACATGCATAATGGAAATATCAGGAGGAGAAGAAAGAGAGAAAGGAACAGAAGAATTATTTGAAGCAATAATGACTAAGAATTTCCCCATATTAGTGGCAGACACAAAATCACAGATTTAGGAAGCTCAGAGAATACCACGCAGGTTAAATTCCAAAAAAACTACACTTAGGCATTTCAAATTACAGAAAATTAAGGGGCTGGCCCAGTTGCACAGCATTTAAGTTTGCACGTTCTGCTTCGGTGGCCCAGGGTTTGCTGGTTCTGATCCCTGGTGCGGACCTACACGCCACTTGTTGAGCCATGTTGTGGCAGGCGTCCCACATACAAAGTAGAGGAAGATGAGCACAGATGTTAGCTCAGGGCCAGTCTTCCTCAGCAAAAAGAGGAGGACTGGCAGTGGATGTTAGCTGAGGGCTAATCTTCCTGGAAAAAAAAAATTACAGAAAATTAAAGGTTAAAAAAAAAATCCAGAAAGAAGCCCAAGAAGAAAAAAAAAAAAAAAAACTCAACAACAAAGATAAGAATTACATCAGACTTCTCAGAAACTATTCAAGTAAGACTATAATGGAATGATATAATTAAACTGTTGAAAGAAAAAAAACACCTACCAATTTAGAATTTTTTACCCCACAAAATTATCCTTGAAAAGTGAAGGAGAAATAGACTTTCTCAGACAAACAAAAATTGAGAAAATTTGTTATCAGTATACCTGCCTTGTAAGAAATATTTAAAGAAGCTATTTATACAGAAAGAAAATGATCCTGAAATTTGGATCTACTTAAAGAAAGGAAGAGCTTCAGAGAAGAAATAAGGGGGGGTAAAACAAAACACTTATTTTTAATTAATCTGACAGATAGTTTGCAATATGCTACAATAATAGTAACAATGTATTAAATTAACTATGCTTATGTATAATTGAAATGAATGTTAGCAATGATACAAGGGATTGAAGAGAAGATTAGGATTATTTTGCTATAATAAGGTATTCACACTACCTGTGATGCAGGATAGTGTTATTTAAAAGTGAACTGATGTTACCTATAAATGTATATTGAATACTCTAGGGCAACCACTAAGAAAAAGTAAAATAAAGGGAAGTATAACACATATAAAAAGGAAGAGAAAATAAAATCTTATAAAATGCTCAAGTAAAACCATAAAAGGCAGAAAAGGAACAAAAGACAAATAATATGAACAAAGAACATAGTCAACAAATAGAAAACCGTAACAAATAAGGTAAATATTAATCCAACTGTCTCAGCAACTACTATGAATGTCAATAGTCTAAACACACCATTAAATGAGAAAAATTATCAGAGTGGATCAAAAAACAAGATCCTACTATATGTTGTCTACAAGTAACTCACTTTAAACACAAAGATGTATCATGCTAACACTAATGAAAAGAAAGCAGGAGTAGCTATACTGATTTCAGACAGAGTAGACTTTAAAGCAAGGAAAGTTATTAAGGATAAAAAGGAACATGACATAATGATAAAAGGTTCGGTTCTTCCAGAAGACATAATGATCCTTAATGTGTACATTAGACCTAACAATAGAGCATCAAGCTATATGAGGCAGAAACTGATAGAACTGCTAGAAGAAATAGATGAATTCACTATGATAGTTGGAGACTTCAACAGCCCTCTGCCTGGAATGGAGAGACTTAGAGTGTAGAAAATTAGTAAGGACATAGTTGAATTTAACACACTGCCAAACAACTGAAAATAATGAAGGTCTGTAGATAGCTTCATCCAACAGCAGCAGAATACACATTCTTCTCAAGCTCATATGGAATATTCAACAAGAAAGCCAACATTCTGGGTCATAAAACATACTTTACCACTTAAAAGTGTAGAAATCATACAAGGTCTGCTCTCAGACCGCATGAAAATTAAATAAGAAACCAATCACAGGAAGAGAGCTGGAAAATCCCCAAATATGTGGAGGTTAATCAACACACTTCTAAATAATACATGGTTCAAAAAAGAAATTTCAGGAGAAATTTAAAAATACTTTTAAATAAATGTAAAGGAAAACACAACTTATCAAAATTTTTGAGATGCAGTGAAAACATTGCTTAGAGGGAAATTCATATCACTAAAGGCATATATTAGAAAAAGAGGAAAAATTTAGAGCCAATAATCCAAGCTCCCACTTTCGGAAACTAGAAAAAGAAGAGAAAACTAAATCCAAAGTAAAAAGGAAGAAAATAAAACTTACAGCAGAAATCAATGAAACTGAAAACAGGAAATCAATAGAAATTCAACAGAAAATCAATGAAACCAAAAGCTATTTCTATGAAAAATCGATAAAATCAATAAGCCTCTAGCCAGTCTAAGAAAAAATGGAGAGGATATAAATTGCTAATATCAGAAATCAAAGAGAGGACATTACTACAGATCCCACGGATATTAAAAGGAGAATAAAGAAATGCTATGAGCAACTCTGTTTGTGATAGCTTACAAATATGATAGTTTAGATAAATGTGATAGCTTAAATAAAATAAATTAATTGTTTTAAAGACTACCAAAGCTCACACAGCAAGGCATAGACAATCTGAATAGGATTATATTTATTAAAGAAATTGAATCAATAATTAATAACCTTCCAAAGCAGACAACACCAGGCTCAGACAGGTTCACTAGTGCATCTTCCAAACAATTAAGAAGAAATTGCACCAATTCTCCACAATGTCTTTCAGAGAATAAGAACACAAGGAATATTTCCTAACTCATTCTATAAGCCCAATATTACCCTGATACCAAAACCAGATGAAGATATTACAAGAAAAGAAAACTACAGACCAATTTTTCTCATGAACAAAGATGTAAAAATCCTCAACAAAATATTAACAAGTCAAATCAAAAAAATATAAAAGGAATTGTATACCAAGACCAACTGGGATTTATCCCAGGTATGCATGGATGGTTCAATATTAAAAAATCAATTAATATAATCCATCACATCAACATACTAAAAAAGATAAATCAGATGATTTTGTCCATAAATGCAGGAAATACATTTGACAAAATCCAACATGTATTTCTGATAAATAACCTCAGTAAACTAGGAATAGAGA